>NC_133349.1:13511606-13611606 GCF_030506205.2 Paramisgurnus dabryanus
CGAGCAAGGAGACACGCGTCCCCTGCCCAACATAAAGTATAACATACAGTAAGTGCTGCTTTTTGTTGCATAAACGTCATCTTAGGTTTTTTAAAGCAGAGTAATCAATAGTGTATTTGCATTTTGGCGTGGGAGTTGAAGATCGGATTCATATCCATTTGCCAAGACGCATTTATGTGGACAAATGTAAATGGAACAGTTTTAACAAATCAGATCAGAGAAAACACATGAAGTGACCAGATGTAAAAAGGCCCTCAGATAGCGTCTACTTCAAAATACAATTACGCTCTGTGGCGCAACAGGGATTTGAGCAACTTCCTGAGTCGTAGCTGTCGGCGCAGGTGTGCATTTTTTTTTTTTTACAGTGAACTGAGCTGCGTGTCCGGTGTGCGACCCCCTTTACTTAATTAGATACAATTTGTCATAAGAACAAAATGGGAAGCAGAAGCATTGTATTTGAAATATTTTCTTGTGTATTGTGTAAGTGGCTACACTAGCTCTTCTAGTTTTTAGGAAATCTGCCATGTTTGCTTTGGCTTTGGCCAATTTTTTGGCCCCTTTCACTGACTCATTCTCATATCTGTAATTACCTTACACTTTTCTAGTGTTGAGAGACAAGTGAGTTGGTGTTTCTGTTGTGTGTATCTGGTTTTGTTGTTGAAATGTTATTCAGTATTAGACTAATCTCTGTGGAAATAAGCTAGAAATACAGAATCCGAGTCATGCCCCTGGCATCACACTCTGCTTACCAACCAGATAAAGATATCATAAAGAAAATACAACAACTCATGACTGGCTTGCAACCAGACAGTGTATTATTGATGAAGGGGTTTCCCAGTACATTGTGGTGTAATGTTTTGAAAATGGATTAAGATTTAGTTGAGAGATGGATTTGAGGTAATAAATCATGCTTGTGGATGTAGTTTGCACATTTGTTTGTGTATGAGAGTCACGGTGATCTCCAGCTGTTGATGCGATTAATTCTGTTAATTCCAGTATTGATTGGTACAACCAGGTCATCTGTAGTAGACAAGTCTAGAAAAACACATACTGTAGGCCGTTACTGTTGGCCACCTTCCCCGATGTCCTTCTGGTTTATTTCTAATAAATACAGTGATTCTCTGAACTGACATGTTTTATATTATGTGGTAAATTTTGATACGAAACGTGAAGCACGTGTCAACTCAGAAAGCACAGAATATCATTCCTTCCAGAAAAACACAGTTCCCTTTCAATACGGTTCACTTCGCATTGCGTCAGTTAGCTGACGCTATGGGGGAAACTCCTGTTTACTCCGTGACTGAAGCCTATTGGTTAACGTCTGTACAAAGTACAGACCAATGACGTTTGAACCCGCGCGCGGGAGGAACGCGTCCCTATATAAGCGTGGTTCAATCGTCAGGAGCTCATTATTTTCTCCTTCAGCGCGAACCTCTCGCTGCTCCGAAGTAAAAGAAGAAGCCTTACCTCGCCGTTGACAAAAGCCCTGCAGCGGAGTCCAGGCCTAGCGTCTTCCCCTGCCGTTTTCCGGCTGAGAACCGAAGATAGCAGAGTCCAGGTCTAGCGTCTTCCCCTGCCGCTTTCCGGCCGAGAACCGAAGATAGCCTTCGCTTGCCGTGGTACGAGCCCTGTGCAGCGGACACACGCCTGACGAGGTCTCCCCTGCGGCCGCCCGGTAAGATCAATATTTTTAATATAAAGCTATAAGCTAAAAGAGCAGGCGCTGTTGTAATAGCGTCCAGCACAGCGGCTCGGTGAGCCTCTCTGCTATGAATTTCCTCCGAGCGCGTTACCGGTCTGGCACCTCCCACGCCGGGACCGCGCTTATGCTTTGGTTGTCTTATCCATGTTTCGTGCTCCCCCTGCTGTTCCTCTCTCGCCGGGATGAACACACGGCGAGCCATGAGACTAGATGGATGCATAGACAAGCACACACGGACTAACCCCCCCTGTGTTCTGTCACACGCAACCGTTCATGCTTACAGAGTCCCTTCGCTCCTCTTACATTCAGTGGCGAGATCTCTGGCACATATATTAATCCCCCGAGTGCATCGGGTGATACCGTCACGACGCATGGCTGTTCTGTCTGTGTTGCTGCTCCCCTCTGCCGTTCCTCTCTTGTTGAGATGAACAAGCGGGGAACCGTAGACCTGGATAGATGCATACGACAAGCAAACACGGGCGGTCTGCCCCTGTCTCTGTCATAGCACAGCCACTCGTGCTCCACGCTCGCGGAGTCCCTCGCTCCTTTCCCCACAGTGGTGAGGTCTCTTAACGGCTTAGCTAGCACGCGGTATTACGGCTCGCTGCCTCTAAATGCAGCTGTCCAGTGTTCAACGATTACAGAGCTTCATGCCCCTCCCCTCCTGGAGCGGCGCGATCTCATTCGTCTGCTCGATAGGGCCGATTCGCCGCTATTGGAGCACCAAGAACACTCATTATAAGAGAGCTTCATGCCCCTCCCCTCCTGGAGCGGCACGATCTCATTCGTCTGCTCGATAAGGCGGACACGCCTCTATTGGAGCGCTAAAACACTTATTATAGAGCTTTACTGGCCTGAGCCGATCTCACTTCAGATAGCTCATTCTTTGTCTGCCTGGTAATTTCTCTCTGGTTTAGACGGAATCAGAGGCAGAACGAATTTGTTTATAATATACTGAGGCCCGAATACCTCCCTTTATTCAGTCCCGTCCTATATCAGTGCGCTGAATATTGGTACATTCTTATATATATACCCGGTTTTTCTGCCCTTTTAATAAACGGCAAAACCGCGGGCCTCACGGCAGACTTCCTCTCTGCGATGGGTTCAGTCTGACATTAAACCACCTAGACATACTACCCTGCTCCGTGAGCCGTTCGGTCACCGTCACTACTGAGGCTTGTGCACCTGAACGGCTGAGCTCTGGTCTCCGCAGCACAGCTGCATCAACAGAGAACGAAACTGTCTGGGAGAAAAGGGGTTATGTCGCGCCTCGGCTGGACTGCCCTGAAATGTTTTCTGTGTGCTGTTTATCCAAACATACTGTGTAATACTGTCGGCTATGCGACCTCACTATAGTGGCGAACGGTATTTAATTCCTCTAAAAAGAGTAATTTCCGTGCTTACTATACTGTGTTTTGACACCCACGGTTGTACGGTGTCTCTAAACACTTTATCGCCTTACTGACAAGCAATCAGTAATACGCACACACGGCCCGCTGTCCATAATTCTATCGACGCTAGCCGAAAAAAACCCCGGTTTGGCCATATACTGTGTATTGACACCCCACGACTGTACGGTGTCTCTAACACCTTTCTGCCAAATTCGCTCGCAGCCCACCTCAGTTTCTCCGCTACGATGCTGATGGCGCAAACGAGCACGGTCTTACGGCTGTTATTTTCTCTTCCTAGAGGAAGGACAGCCTCAGACTTTTGCATGGCTCCAAGCGTTTGAATCGCGCCCTCTCCGGACGGCCACTCAAAGGCTTACAGCCAAGCGGTTTATGACGTTTTTCGGCCATATAGCTGATTTATATTAGCGGATCCGAAGACGCTCACACCTCCGCTCCAATACTCGGAGATATTAAGGGTAATATCAACCTCAAGTGAGCTTGCTACCCGCCACAATAAGTTTCAAAGCTTAAAGCGCGCGCACAGTCAGACGCGCGCGGCATCTCGTTTAAGACGGGCACACGTACCCCTCTAACGAGCCTCAGAAAGCTGAATATCGTGGCATTCTGTTCATAAGTCCACTTCAGTTTGACTAAGCAAAGGTCCCGCCCCGAGCTGACGGCCGGGAAGCTTGCTTAAGTTACACACGGCTGCATGAAGTGCTGTCATTACGAGCTAGCCCAGCATTTGCTGTGGGTTGAACACGCTTTACGACGGCAATCAGCCTTCGGCGCGTGGAACGCCGTTTGTCTCATATGAATCACCTTGTACAGTGAATACGGTACATTAAGAGGATGATTTAGCACTGCAGCACTCTCGACCGTGTTATTGTGATAATGCGGTCGGGCAATCTACGGTGGTTTCATTATTTACCGAACCAGACTGAGATCTCGCCCCCTGAACAAGCTGACGAGTCATCTCCTTTATAAACTCATTGCATCGCTTTATAAGCTATGTTCAATCAGAGTGATACGCATCTCATGCTTAACTACCAATATTAACCCATTACGATGGGCGTGCGGAGATGGCATCCGTGGGACACGACCTACATTACGTGCCTTATGACACATTGACACAAGCTGCTAGGACCCCTTTCACGAGGCGTCCTTATGCAAAGTCTGATCCATTCTGTCTAGTGACATTTGAAAGTCAAAACCCCCCGCGAATCGCCGGTGGAACACTTTTCTCCTCACTACAGAGGCACGGCGGCTCTCTCCCCTACCTATATCTATGTGGCCGTGATAACAGCGAACCACGCTTTTACGACCGACCATTCATTTAATTCACAAGCCTGTCATCTCTCAGATGCGGACGGCGGCGGTAACAGCGAACCATGCTTTTACGGCTGGCCATTCACTTTATTCATAAGCCTGTCATTTCTCAGATGCGGACGGTGCCCGAGGCACAGCGCTCTGGAACTGTCCAAGGTCCTGTATGACACATACGTCTGACGTACATCAGACGATCAGCTGTTCATCTGCGTCACAGATCAGTCACTAGAGCACCTGTCAATACAGGCTATTTATGGATCGTTGACGTTATCACCTCCCGTGACAATTATGCTCACTTGTCTTAGAGCATGGGCATGGTCTTAGAGGTTTCTCATTGACAATTGTGACACGGCCGGCTGGTCCCCGCCGTCCACGTTGTCAGTTTACAGCTTCGACATCCCTGCTTCGCGCACTACTGAGGTTTGTTGCATTAAAGGTGCGCCCATTAGCTCACCTGTATGCACGATATGGTTTTTAATTATATGCGTCCACCGTGCGCTTAGAGAAGCTCACATGTACACGCTATAACATTTGGTATACAATAAGATGCGCTTGGGAAAGCTCACCTGTATACACAGCTGTGTTATGCTTTGTGACACATACATTGTTGTTCATCTGTGTACGTTCACGGTGCGTTGGGTGCCCACCGTTACGTTCATCAATCATATCTGTACACATTCACGGCGCGTTCTGTGCACTGATTTATCTATACGCATTCACGGTGCACTGAAGAGTTCACCCGTGTGCGCACAATTTATTAGGGATGCACCGAATCCAGATTTTTTAGGTTCGGCCGAATCCCGAATCCACCGTTTAAGATTCGGCCGAATCCGAAACCGAATACCGAATCCTACTCGCATCCTTATTCCATTAACACAGTAAAACACATTAATGAATTATACAACGTCCACAGCATGTATTTTTTTTATTTTATTTAATTTTAACTGTACATTATGCCAGGATGACAAGTTGGAAAACTATTTTGACAATTACCATAAGCCTATGCATAATGAAAGCGATGCGTTGCGACACGCTCGTTTTTCCAATAAGCAAGCAGCTCCGCGCTGAAAACTATATTTAACTTTGAGTGAGAAGCTCCGCTCGTCAATGTCAGTTTTCACACGACCGTCCAATTACAATGGAGGAGGGGCGGGACATTACCACAGCAACCAACCGGCTCACAGCTGAAGCATCACAGCTACCAAGCGCTCGGCTGAAAAACAGCTGGCATTTGGTGTCCTCAAGGCATTTTCAGCCGTGTTTAAAAGTTTTGGTGTGTCCAGCCCCTAAAGCTCACCGAAAGAAAAAGCTCATCTCCACGTCAGCACCCGATGTGTGTAATCAACGGCCGCGTGACGTCGACCATCGTAGGGCAAGCCTAAGATTCGGTTCGGTGGAAAAAAAATCTAGGATTCGGCCGAACCCGAACCCCGTCAAAAAGCCCAGTATTCGGCCGAATCCGAATCCTGGATTCGGTGCATCCCTACAATTTATTATCAGAACACATGACGGCGCGCTCGAGAATCTTGCCGGCCTGTGCATTATAACACTCTGATTCATCTATATGCATTCACGATGTATTCAAGTGTTCACCTGTGCCCGTGCAATTTATAGTCAATACACATTTACGGCGCGCTTGGAAAGCTCACCGATCTGTGCACTATAATACTACCTATATGCATCCCGATGCGCTCGAGGGTGCACCTGGGTTCACACTATTGTGGTATCTGTATAATCCCACGCTACGAACCGTTCTGCCGCATATTATAGTCAGATCGGCCGTTCGTGAGCTGCGCAGATCACTCACTACGTATGTCTGTTGCTAACAGTGGTTATTTAGATGGATCGTTGAAACCATCGCACTGGCTCACGCCCCTCTATGAGCTATGTCCTATATAGAGCCCACTCTGTTCGAGTTTGGCTTCTTCATGAACTTGGTCTACAGGGGTATCTATACCTATATTTGATATCTGCTACGCGGCCGGCTGGTCTTCGCCGTCTACGTTGTCAGATTGTACAGCTTAGACGTCCCTGCCCTACGAGCGCAGGTTCTCTCGGCTCAATCATGCACGCTCATGCGTTTTATGTGTACACCACGGTGCGCTCAGCGAGCTCACCAACGTGACTCTGAATTTACTTATCTCGCACAGCCGCGGCGCGCTCGGTACCTCGCCGTCTTGTGCTATGTTATGTGCCCCCGGTGCGTTTAAAACCCCACCGTGTGCGCGTCAACAATTTATATGGTGCTTACACATTTGCTTTTAAAGCTGTGAATATGCCGGGTATAGGGCCACACGCAGTGTCTCTCCGGTAAGGCACTTCAGTACGTTGTGTATGCACGGCGTGATGGGATTACGTTCCCCCATAGCGTCAGCTAACTGACGCAATGCGAAGTGAACCGTATTGAAAGGGAACGCTTAGGTTACTCACGTAACCCCGGTTCCCTGAAATAACGGGAACGAAGCATTGCGTCTCTTGCCGTGCTACAAACGTCTACGCAGCGAGTGTTATTCGGCTGCGCGCTTCAGTCGAATATAATGAGCTCCTGACGATTGAACCGCGCTTATATAGGGACGCGTTCCTCCCGCGCGCGGGTTCAAACGTCATTGGTCTGTACTTTGTACAGACGTTAACCAATAGGCTTCAGTCACGGAGTAAACAGGAGTTTCCCCCATAGCGTCAGCTAACTGACGCAATGCTTCGTTCCCGTTATTTCAGGGAACCGGGGTTACGTGAGTAACCTAAGCGTTTTTTTTGTGATTGTTGCAAGCAAAAATCCTTGATCTTGCGGCACGTTGTCTTAAAAAATGTGATGGAATATGCGGGATAGTTATGCAATTTTATGCGATGAAATTGCGAGAACTTGGAAAAATTGTGGGAACTTGCAAAAACTGCGAAAACTTCCAAAAACTGTTTGCAGCTTTTCATTGATGTTCATGTCGAGTTATTAAATAACTTCATGACGTTCGCATGACAACAGGGGACCCTGCGCTTGTGTGAAGTAAATGCAACATTTTTTAGCTTTCTGCTAAGATATATGTGACTTTTTGGACTTTGGCTGATTATGCATTGCATCATAATGTTTCTGTACACTCTAAAAAAACAAACGGTGCTATATAGCACCAAAACAATTGCTTTGGATCGTAACGATAGAAGAACCATTTTAGTGCCATATAGCACCGGTGAAGAACCAGTGAAGCACCAGTGAAGCACCAGTGAAGCACCAGTGTAGAACCATATAGGGGCCATATAGCACCACATATGGTTCTACATAGCACTATATGGTTCTACACAGGTGCTTCACTGGTGCTTCACTGGTTCTTCACCGGTGCTATATGGCACTAAAAATGGTTCTTCTATCGTTACGATCCAAAGCAACTGTTTTGGTGCTATATAGCACCGTTTGTTTTTTAGAGTGTAGGGACTGTACTACAGAAGCAGAACCCAATAGGCACCAGGGGCCGAAGGCCTGGATCAGTGCTGTATACAGCTTTAATATTTTGTTTACTTTTTTAACATGTTAAATGAGGGGTATTCAGCTTCTGCACAACCTTTCAGAGTCCAATACAGCCTTAAACCTACAACACACCACTTAATCTACTGTATGCTTATGGTTAATAGGAGTATGATATGATAAGTCCTTCCATGGCGTTAGGGTTTTGTTCAATTTAACATTGGTCAACATACTTCAACACCACTTTACCACCATCCCTGGATGTCCGCCCATGTCTTATTTTTCCTGGTGAGCTCTATTTTCTGTTTTGGATATTTACTCATCTCTGGCATACAGTAGGTGATGTACAGTATGATGTAGTTTGTAGACTGAATTAAAAGGATAGTTCATCCAAAAAGGATAATTACACACCCTCATGTCATTCCAAACTTGTATGGCTTTGCAGAACACGAAGATACTTTGAAGAATGTTGCAAACTGAACAACACTGATGTCCATTGATTTTCACTGTATGGACACAAAACCACAGAGTAATTTCTTAAAATTGCTGGTTTGGTGTTTCACCAGAAAGTCATTTACAGGTTTTGAACAACATGAGGTTGACTAAATGATGACAGAATTGTAATTTTTGGATTAGATGTCCCTTTAAGAGCGTGGGAAGATGCTTAGGGCATTGATGGCGGCATTTATGAGGTGGGGGTGTTTATGAGAATAACACATGTACATTCATTCCCTCTTTGGTCATCTGGAAAGGTCTAGTCTACATTGTACCATGTAACTACAACAGTCTGAGCCAAGTAAACAGCTACACCTTTTTGTGGTTTTACCAAAATTCATCAGGCACCATAACAAGACTAAGCAGCTATTTTTTTTTTTTTAATCACCGGTCTGAGATCAGCTTTTCTGACTGTTTGTCTGTTTATATAAACTGAAATAATTTAACCTTTAGAATTGCCCTTTTAACCTGATCCATAATCCACTTGAACCAGCCCTGACAAATGAACATTTTGCAGGTATCATTTATGTATATAGACGGTTTCAGCAGTAACAACATAAACAAGTGGCTTTCGTGGTCATCACGTAACTTCCGGTAAACTCCGTGAAGAATAAATAACAACAAAGTCATTTTAAAGTAGTTTATTAATATAAAAAGCAAAATAAACAACACGTAGATTACATAGGAACCCAAGACATTTGTTATTTTCAACGAGGTATTTGTTTAAGAGTTTAGTTTCAGCAACTAGTCAGACCATTAAACAAACAGAAACCGGAAGTAAAGTTCGGACCAGACTCTTGGATCGCCACCGCACGTGCGCCCGATGAAACGGTCTATAAACACTTGTATATGCTTGCTTGCATATATATTGTAAGTACATCTGATGTAATTATAGAGGGTATCTTTTAAGCATTGCATTTTTTGCATTCCCAACACATTTTTGTCCAGTCTACAGGTACACATTTTCAGATATATAAAGCACCATCTTTCTGATCCCTCTGTTGCCTTCTTGTTGCATCAAGTCTAAGTTAAAAGGAAGATCCTCCTAACAAGAAGAATGAAAGCATTTCCAGTGTTTTTTGTAGAGATCATCACTGTATTTTGGAGAACACACCAGCGAAACAGCACAAACTGAGCAAAAACTGTTCCTCTGATCTCTGTCTTTCTCTGAGAAAGAGAGCTAGTGTGTTTATAAGACCGCCATGAAAGATTTCCTTTCTCACGTCCTTTCCCAGAATCTTTAATAGGCCAAACAGTGACCCTTATTAATTTCACACCATTGTTGAATTCGAACATTATGGGAATTATGGTTGGTGTGAGATGTGGTTAAAGCAGTGCTGTGGCCTCACTCCAAACACATTCAATCATTTTGATAAGAAAAATCACATCGAGGTCATCGTGCAAAAGATCCAGCCCAAGTTCTTCTCAGCTGTAAAAGCACCAAATGTAATAGCTCTGCCGAAATGGCTCCAAAACTGAGTCACCGACGTTGATGTGTTTCACAAACTCTTTTTTACAGGATCAAGAAATATCTGTAAAGTTCATTTGCTTTGCTTTTCTTCAACCTTGGTGCTTTTTTGGCATCTCTTTGGAGCAGCTGCAACATTTTCCGCATACAAGAACTGGGATTTCCAGGATTGAAATCAGGTTGTTTGAATTGGAATCCTTAACAAGACCTTTCTCCTGGAATCTTGAAGGGCTTGTCAGCTATTGGAGGCTGTGAACTGGCTTCCATCAGGTTAGAGCATCTAGGCTTTCATGCTTTGCCACCGTGATCTGCAGTGTATTGCGGGTCATACTGATAGAAACAGGCTTTTGGCATTGATCGTGAGATTAACGGTTGATATGCTTATCAGCTCTGCTTGCATTAGATTGCATGGGCATAGCACACATTGGCACACAGCCTGTGTTCTGTTGCACATTTGGAAACATTCACGTACCTGCTGTGCCTGCCCTTTTTTCCCTACAAAAAACCTTTTGAATGTAGCAACTTATGTAAACACAACATCCTCGGCATTGCTGATAAAAGCATTCGATTGCATTTCGACTGTAAGTGGTTTTTTAAATGCACCTGTCTTAACAACCTTCCCCCACTGTACTATTTTTACTGTCATTAACATTTTCATGTTCTCTCTTCTTCCGATGACAACAAGCCTGCTACTATAGTATGCAATACATTTCTACAATACAGTGTAATTTATTTATATAAAAATAATATATATATATCGAGTCTTGCTTTTGTCCCTTTTGGCAAGATGTCATTTCTTGCATCAGCGGCAAGTTGCTAACCGCTTCCCACGCCAGCCCCGCCGGCATCTCTGGGGCATGTTGCTCTAATCTCACCATTCATGCGTGCCATTAAATAGACCACTTTTCCCAGTCCAGCCATCCATGGCTGTGATCAGTACACCAGTCCTGTGGACGTGCCTTCCGGAACTCTGCACGCAGTTCTATTTTCAGGGTTGATAATTTGCTGTTTGGGCGCAGATAATTAATAATCACATTAATGTCTCTATTACACATATGAAACAAGGAAGCATTTAGTGTTTGGAGTAATTATATTTAATAGATTGAGCTGTTCACAATCAGTCTGCTTTTTGCTGTAGCTTTTAAACCTTCTCAAATCATCTTTTTAATTAGTAAAATATGTTTGCATGTTCTTGTTGTTCTGAGGACACTGTGCCATGCACTTATTGCTGAGTGTGCAACAAGTGTGTATTTCCTCAGAGGTTAGTGCTTATTTATGTCGCAGTTGTCCTGGATATATATATTTTTAACCGGCCGGCAGTCTCTAATAAACAGTGTAGTTGGCATTTAAAAGCTCGACATGCTCAAACCACTAACATTTGGAGAAAAATAAAATGGTTATTTTTAATTGTAAAAAGGTTGCAATTCAGACCTGGCAGGACCTTTTTTGACTTTAGGAGGCTCCAGCGAATTTACATTACAAGCCACATCCAATGAATCCAAAGCATTGAGTCTGTAGTTGTGCCACAGGATCTTTCTAGAAGCCAAATAGTGTTGTTACATGCTGTTTTTGCCATGCAATATATGTATTTTGTGTATATATATATGTATATGTATTTTTTAGAGGTCACATACAAAATACTTTAACTGCGTCTGAGATGTCTTCTTGTAAATAAGCATATTTTTATTTGATCAGGCTCTTATGTTTAGGTTCAGTGATTTCACTTTAATGGTATTGGAAAGGTTATACGTCAGTAATTATAATGTTTTATTTTTCATATTTAACAAATTTGACTGTCTTTTGATGCAAAACCCTCTAAGTGCATGCTGCTTTTTTGTCATAAACCTCTAATCTATGATTGTTAACCATCCCACCCTGTCTTTCTCCAGTGACTCTTCACTGTCCCTTCTGAATTAATGTAAAAAGTTCAAATATTTGGTCAGTGTTGTAATATATTCTGTAAACCTCATTTAACTGGATGAAAAACGTTTGCAGCTTGACAACTGTTCATTCAATTCTTCTTTCGTGCATTTAGAGGACTTTGCTGAAAAAGGGATGTGGCGTTTAACTGTTTCCACCAACAAACCCATATTTCTGAATGGCTGGGATTAAGCAATTTAAAGTGAAAGTATTTGAGAGTATGCCATGTGCCGAAAGCACAAAAATATAAAATTTTAGATGGAGGTGTTTAGGGGCTTTTGCATCTGAAACCTTCATAGGGCCCAATAAATGATGTATAACAGGCAACAAGCATAATCCAGTGAAGTATTACTTGGGTAAAGTTTAGTGGACAAAAAAAATGCAGACATTCATTTTAAATTATATTTGTGTGCATATGTGTGTGTGTGTGTGTGTGTGTGTGTGTGTGTGTGTGTGTGTGTGTGTGTGTGTGTGTGTGTGTGTGTGTGTGTGTGTGTGTGTGTGTGTGTGTGTGTGTGTGTGTGTGTGTGTGTGTGTGTGTGTGTGTGTGTGTGTGTGTGTGTGTGTATAGTGCGTAGGCTACTTAAATGTACTGTATTTAGAAATGTAGGCCACACTTAAGAGTATGAAGATTAAAAACAAAAGTTATTTTAAAGGTTTGCACATTTCAAGCATGAATAAAAAACTGTTTATTCAGTTATTAATTATAAAACAATAAATTAACTGTTTAAAATTAAGGCAAATGGTATTGAACACTTACTGGTTGTCAAGCATTAATAAAACATGTCAGTGTGGTGAGACAGCCGTGAGGAAAATTAAAGTCACATCCACTTAAAAAATGTCCTTGACACCAACTGGTTAAAAGAAATTTCATAAAAAGGCTCAGAAATGTTTATTATGAGAAAATGTATGAAGGTACAGTTCTCATTTGAGATTTTGACAGCTGAAACATTTTTATATTTTTAAGTGTATTTGCGACCACTGTATGTAGATTTTTGTATGTGGGTATGTTGGTTGAATGTATACTACATGTATAACACCACAATTTTTTGCATGTGTGCAGACTAAGTTTGTTGTAGGTTTGCAAGAAAATAATTTTACAAGCAAACATATAGTCATGTTCGAAAATGCAAGACTAGCACTGGCTTTTAGGGTTTTTGGCCGCTTTAAGTGGTTCTTCTGAAGGAGTAGCCAGAGGCGTAGCAATGGTGAAGTAAGTCTGTTATTATGGAAATGGCAGGCTGACTTTAAATCCCACACTGTGCCATCCACAGCTGTAGTCCTGACAGATATCCATGGATTCCAACATGGGCTTTCATCCCTTTTGAATATGAGCTTGCTTCAATGTGTTCATGTGAAATATGATGCCAGAGCCCCCTGGCTATAAACTTTGTGTTTTGAAGGTCAGGGTCAGAGTAGATGTCTTGCCCTTTGATTCAGTATGTGCTGATTCAGTATGTTCCTGTAGCTTAGCTGGTGGAGAGCATTGCAGAAGGTGCAAAGGTCATGTATTGCTTGTTATGCTCTGGAAGTTGCTTCGAATAAAAGCCAAATGTAAGTGTGCTACACAGTGAACCGTGACCTCTGTGACCTTTAAGTGGTTTTGGTTGCATTAAAGACCCACAAAAGGAATGGTTAGTCAGTCTATGGCAAAACTTGGAGAAGTCTCTAATTCCGGCCATCTGAAAGAATATGGAGGGGAAATATGAGGAAATCTATTTTGTTACTTGTCAAAACAAACTTTTAATAATACAGCTGCAGAGGCTTAGTTGAGTAAAGACTATTATTGAAGTGAAGTCAAAGGGTATTCATGTTTCTTATTATAGTTGTAGCCATTGGAAAGACTTTGTTGTTAAATATACTTCCATGGAATGCATAAAATTGGTTTAATTAAAATTTGCTTAAACTTAGCAGTGCACGTTGCTGTCCGTTATTTAAAGAATGAGCTATGGCAGGGTGCTAAGCTTATATTGTGGATCTAGTCACTGCTTAAAGTGGGACACTCTTAAAAATAAAGGTGCTTAAAAGGTTCCTCACAGTGATGCAGTAGAAGAACCTTTTTAGGTTCATCAAAGAACAATTTAGTCAAAGATTCTTTAAAGAACCATTTCTATCATACATTTTTATAATCTGAAGAACCTTTTTTCACTTTAAATGACCTTTTTTGGTTTTCAACAGGGCATGGCCTTCTCCCTAGAGGAGCGCCTGCAGCTGGGCATCCATGGCCTGCTGCCTCCCTGTTTCCTCAGCCAGGATGTACAATTGTTACGGGTGCTCAGGAACTACGAGCTGAAAAAGGATGATCTGGACAGGTGAGGAAAGACTTTTATCACATGCTTATTATTATACCACAACATGATGAGGTATATGTTTCGGTATTGGCATTAGCACAGCTACAGTATTGCTCATTAAGTCAATTAACAAACAGTTTGATTATCATTATGTCTCCTACAGTCCAAACACAACACCACTCATCTAAACCAGTGCTTCCCAATCCTGGTCCTCGAGCACCCCCTCTCAAAAAGTTTTAGATGTCTCCTTATTTAAAACACCTGATTCAACTTATCAGCCTCCTTCAAAAATGGTAAACATGTCCTCCTAACAAGCTGATGAGTTAAATCAGGTGTGTTAAATTAGGAGACATCTTAAAACTTTTTGGGAGGGGGTGCTCGAGAACCAGGTTTGGGAAGCACTGATCCTGATCCAATGGTAACCACAAAGAAGAAACAGAAACTCTTCTAAATTTCAAAGATAAAGAACATTAAACACTAATAAAAAGTTTAATTTAAAAAGAAACTCTAGAATTCAGTTTCATGCAAAGCATGCTGAATACTACAAATCCACTGCCTATTAAGTATGTCTCCCAGAATCATTCATGTAGTTTCAACCTAAAATTATAAATTTAACATCATCTTTATAAATTGAAGATAAACCGTATTCCCATTTCAAAAGTTTTCAATTTCAGTGCTATCCTTTTTCAAAGCAAAGAGACATATTAAAATTCCCTGCTGGTCGACAGGACATAAAAAGCTCATCAAAGGCATATCAGTAGGTTTTTTAAATTAACATTTTTCATATTTCGTAAGCTGAGGCTTTTATGCCACTCCCAAAATGGTAGCGGTTTTATTCCCATGTTTGCCTGTCTGTATGTGCCTTGCATTTCTGGAACTGATGTTCTTGTCATATCTCTACATAACAGACTTTGGTATGTCCTCCCAGGCAGGGAACTTGAAATATTTTTGGGAGGGTCACATTCAGATGAAAAGCCCTGACCTCAGCAAACAATTTACTGACTGGTTACTGTAATGAGCGATTCTTTCCCAGACTTCCAGTGCTGTTTGGACGTTCTGTTGCCAGAATGCTTTAAAGGACTGGGCAACATGCCAACATTTTTAGCAAAAATATTTGAACGTTTGCTTTTGTAAGAAACAAAAGGCAAAGTTGGTCAAAAAACAATGTGTGTTTGAATAGGGAAAGCACAGGTCTCTGAAACCCTTTCTGCTATTCAGTTTTGACTGTCAGCATGAATGAATGAGCGGTGAATAACAATCCAGAACATACAGCATTTTGTAATTGCATTAAATAATACGTACCGTATACTTAGTCATTGTGGTCATTTGTTTGGTGAATGTTGAGTCTTAGTGTGCATCCCAATTTGAATACTATCAGTACTAAATAGTAGTTAAAATTAGATTTAGTATGTCCCATCTCTATCAAAGTACTCAAATGTCCATACTTTCTCATAACAAAACAGTCCATATGCTTAGGTCATATGACATAGTAGGCGAATTGGCAGGCTTTGACTTTTAATATGCTGACATGTCAAGAAAGGAAGGACGATGACAATGGATGGACGGATGGTGACGACACACGAACAAACGACTGAAGGAGGAAGAAATGAATGAACAACAGAAGGTAGAAAAACAAACAAATGACTGAAGGAGGAATGGACAAACAAACAAACAGCAAAAGGAGGATAGAACAAGCAAATGATGGAAGGAAGAAAGAATAAATGAACGACGTAAGGGGAAAAGAACATACGAACGATGGAAGGAGGAAAGAACAAATGACTGAAGGAGGACAGAATGAACAAATGAATGATGGAAGCAGGAAAGAAAGAAAGGCAGAAGAAAAGAAAGAAAAATGGAAGAAGGAAAGAAATACAAAAGAAGGAAAGAAATAAAGAAGCACAGAAGAGAAATATGAAAGGAGGAAAGAAGGAAAGAAAGACGGAAGACGGAAAGAAAGAAATATGAAAGAAAGAAAGAAAAAGAAAGGAGGAAAGAATGAACGAAAGAACAGCAGAAGGAAGATAGACCAAGCAAATGATGGAAGGAAGAAAGAATAAATGAACGTTGGAAGGAGAAAAGAACAAACAAAGGATGGAAGGAGGAAAGAATGATGACGGAAGGAGGACAGAATGAACAAATGAATGATGGAAGCAGGAAAGAAGGAAACAGAGACAGAAGAAAGAAAAAGAAAGATGGAAGAAGGAAAGAAATAAAGAATTACAGAAGAGACATATGAAAGGAGGAAAGAAGGCAAGAAAGACGGAAGATGGAAAGAAAGAAACACGGAATAAGGAAAAAAGAAAGAAAGGAGGAAAGAATGAATGTATGAACAGCGGAAGGAGGATAAAACAAGCGAACAATGGAAGGAAGAAAGAATAAATGAAAGTTGGAAGGAGGAAAGAACGATGACGAAAGGAGGACAGAATGAACAAACGAATGATGAAAGCAGGAAAGATATAAAGACAGAATAAAAAAAGAATCAGAAAGACGGAAGAAGGAAAGAAATAAAGAAGCACAGAAGAGAAATATGGAAGAAGAGAGATGGAAGACGGAAAGACGGAAAGGAAGAAATACGGTAGAAGGACAAAATAAAGAAAGGAGAAAAGAATAAATGAACGAACAGCGGAAGGCAGATAGAACAAGCGAATAATGGAAGGAAGAAAGAATAAATGAATGTCGGAAGGAGAAAAGAACAAACAAATTAAGGAATGAGGAAAGAACAACGACAGAGGGAGGATAGAGTGAAAAACGAATGCTGGAAGCAGGAAAGACAGAAGAAAAGAAAGAAAAACAAGGACAGAAGAAAGAATGAAATACAGAAGGAGGAAAGAAATAATCACAGAAGAGAAATATAGAAGGCGGAAGGAGGAAAGAAAGACATTAGACAGAAAGAAAGAAATACGGAAGAAGGAAAAAAAGAAAGGAGCAAAGAATGAATGAACAAACAGCGGAAGGAGGATAGAACAAGCGGATGATAGAAGGAAGAAAGAATAAATGAACGACAGGAGGAGAAAAGAACAAATGAACGATGGAAGTAGGAAAGAACGAATGACCGAAGGAGGACAGAATGAACAAACAAATGATGGAAGCAGGGAAGAAAGAAAGACAGAATAAAAGAAAGAAAAGAAAGACAGAAGAAGGAAAGAAAGATAGAAGCACAGAAGAGAAATATGGAAGCAGTAAAGAAGGAAAGAAAGACAGAAGACGTAAATAAAGAAATACGGAAGAAGGAAAAAAGAAAGAAAGGAGGAAAGAATGAACGAACGAACAGCAGAAGGAAGATATAACAAGCGAACAATGGAAGGAAGAAAGAATAAATGAACGTTGGAAAGAAAAAAAGAACAAACAAATAAAGAAAGGAGGAAAGAACGATGACGGAAGGAGGACAGAATGAACAAACGAATGATGGAAGCAGGAAAGAAAGACAGACAGAAGAAAAGATGAAAGAAATACAAAAGAAGCAAAGAAATAAAGAAACACAGAAGAGAAATATGGAAGGAGGAAAGAAGGAAAGAAAGACAGAAGACAGAAAGAAAGAAATACGGAAGAAGGAAAAAAGAAAGAAAGGAGGAAAGAATGAACGAACAAACAAACAGCGGAAGGAGGATAGAACAAGCGAACAATGGAAGGAAGAAAGAATAAATAAACGTTGGAAAGAGAAAAGAACAAACGAACAATGGAAGAAGCAAAGAACGATGACGGAAGGAGGACAGAATGAACAAACGAATGATGGAAGCAGGAAAGAAAGAAAGACAGAAAGACAGAAGAAAAGAAAGATGAAAGAAAGACAGAAGAAGGAAAGAAATATTGAAGCACAAAAGAGAAATATGGAAGAAGGAAAGAAAGACAGAAGATGGAAAGACAGAAATACGGAAGAAGAAAAAAAGAAAAAAAGGAGAAAAGAATAAACGAACGAACAGCGGAAGAAGGATAGAACAAGCGAACAATGGAAGGAAGAAAAAATAAATGAATGTTGGTAGGAGGAAAGAACGATGACGGAAGGAGGACCGAATGATGACAGAGAGAGGACAGAATGAAAAACGAATGCTGGAAGCAGGAAAGAGAAGAAAAGAAAGAAAAAGAAGGATGGAAGAAGTTAAGAATTACATAAAGAGGAAAGAAATAAAGAATCACAGAAGAGAAATATAAAAGGAGGAAAGAAGGCAAGAAGGCAAGAAAGACGGAATACGGAAAGAAAGAAACACGGAAGAAGGAAAGAAAGAAAAAAGAAACATAGAAGAATACAAAAAATACTAAAAGGAGAATAGAAAAAATAAAGACTGAAGAAGGAAAGAAATACAGAAGAAGAAAAAATAAAAAAGACTGAAGGAGAAAAGGAAAAAAGGAAGGAAAGAGAAAAGAGAGGGAGTGAGAGACAGAGAGGAAGGAAATGTTGACTAGTGTATTACAACGGCGTACTGGGAATGCATTCAGTGCAGCTTTATATCAAGGCCACACAATTAGATTTTGTTCCCTTTCAATACGGTTCACTTCGCATTGCGTCAGTTTGCTGACGCTATGGGGGGAAACTCCTGTTTACTCCGTGATTGAAGCCTATTGGTTAACGTCTGTAGAAAATACAGACCAATGACGTTTGAGCCCGCGCGGGGGCGTGGCACACGTCCCTATATAAGCCGGTGAAATACGTCAAGAGCTCATTACTTTTCTCCTTTAGCGCGAACCTTCTCGCTGCTCCGAAGAAGAAGCCCTTACTCGCCGTCGATCCAAGCACTGCAGCGGACTACAACACACCAGCGTGTTCCCCTGCCGCTTTCCGGTGAGCCTAAAAGAGAGTATCTAAAAGAGCAGAAGCGCGTTGAGATAATGTCGCTTCGGCATTGCGGCTCCTGCCGAGCCCCTTTGCCTGTGGAGGATTTCCACAAGGAGTGCGTCATCTGTCTGGGTCCTGCCCACGCCGAGGCCGTACTCGCCGAGGCGGGCTGCGCCCACTGCGAGCTCCTTCCTATCGCGGTGCTGCGCTCCCGCCTCGAGATCTTTAAACGGAAGGCTTCCCGTGCTCTCCCGCCTAAACAGCAGCGGAGCCGTGAAGCTGGAAGACACCCTGAGACCGAGTCCACGCCGGCTCATCCCCCGCGTGCTCTGTCTCCCCGCCGTCACCCTGTCACCTTCGCCCATGAAGACCTACGCCCCCTGCCGAGTGCTAGCGGCATGGTTTCCTTTGGGTCCGGTGACAACTTGGAAGTGATGTCATCCTCTGAGGAGTTAGAGGATTGGGCGGCTTCGGATGACGACGCCCACGCAGCCGCCGCTGATGAACCTACCGAGTCGCGTCCTCACGACTCTGAGCTCATCCGCATCTTGACACAAGCTACGACGGAGCTCAACATCAAGTGGTCGCCGCCGTCAGAGCCTCAACTCAGCCGGTTGGACGAGTGGTTTCTGCAGCCCGGGCGCCGTCAATCGTCCCGCCAACGGCAGGCGCCGTTTTTCCCTGAGGTTCACCAGGAGCTCACCAAATCTTGGCGTGCTCCCCACTCCACCCGAGCTCAGAGCGCCGTCTCCCACGTCCTCTCCGTAGTGGACGGCGCTGATGAACACGGCTACTCTAAGATGCCGCCGCTCGAGGAAACTGTCGCCGCCCATCTCTGCCCGTCTTCAGCCGGCGGATGGAGGGCTAAATTGAACCATCCGTCAAAGCCCTGTCGCCTGACATCGACCCTGGCGTCGAAATCTTACGCCGCCGACGGCCACGCTGCATCCGCTCTCCATACGATGGCGGTGCTGCAGGTATACCAGGCAAAACTCCTCCGTGACATGGACGAGACAGGTCCGGACCCGTCGACCTTTCAGAACCTGCGCAGCGCGACTGATCTGGCCCTTCGCGCCACTAAAGTCGCCACTCAGGCTGTAGGAAGAGCCATGGCCAGCCTGGTTGTTCTGGAGAGACATCTGTGGCTGAACTTGACGGAGATAAAGGACACGGATCGGGTTGCCCTTCTTGACTCGCCCGTGTCACCGTCGGGGCTCTTCGGCTCCGCTGTGGAGGGGTTCACCCAGCGCTTCACTGAGGCACAGAAATCATCGCAGGCTATGCGGCATTTTCTACCAAAACGATCTGCCTCAGCGTCTGAGACCGGCCGCCCAAAACCGCCGCCAGCTCAACGCCCTAAGCCAGCACCAGCTCAGCCCCAGCAGAGAGCTGAACCGGAGGTCAAGCGCCAGCGTCCTGCACGACCGGCTGGCCCGCCTCGACGCCGCGGTCCCCGTCCTCGGATTACGCTGGACCCGACGCCGGCGCCGCCTCCCTGAAGAGAGTCTGAGGAGGAAAAGAGGCTCTGGTCCCGCTTCGGCCGGCCCGCCCTCGAAAGTTCTGCGTGTTTCAGTCCCCTCGGGCGCTGGACACACCCTCGCTGTAACAGCGAAACACAAATTTTTACCTTTTCACAAAAAGAGCAAATTTCCTCCTCTGTACACACAAACACACACACACGGCTTAACGTCCATAAGCATATCGACGCTCGCCGTCAAATTTCACGTTTGGCAATCCACCCCCGGTATGCCGGGCTGGATTCTAAACGTAATCCAACACGGTTATTCACTTCAATTCGCCCGGAGACCACCCCGGTTTCGCGGCGTTCTCTACACCACTGTCCCAGACGATCGTATGCAGATCCTCAGGGAAGAGGTGCGTTCTTTATTACTAAAAGACGCGATAGAGACGGTCCCGGCGGATCAAAGCGAATCAGGCTTTTACAGTCGTTATTTTCTCGTTCCAAAGAAAGACGGCGGCCTCAGACCGATATTGGATCTACGCGTTTTGAATCGCGCTCTTGCCAAACGGCCGTTCAAAATGCTTACAGCCAGACGAATCATGGCGTTACTTCGACCGGGCGATTGGTTCATATCAGTGGATCTGAAAGACGCTTACTTTCACATTCCGATAGCGCCACGTCACAGGCCGTTCCTAAGATTCGCGCTCGACGGGACAGCATACCAGTACAAAGTTCTGCCCTTCGGATTATCTCTGGCACCACGCACATTTACCAAATGTGCGGATGCGGCTCTCGCCCCTCTCAGACAGAGCGGCATCCGCATATTGAATTACCTCGACGATTGGCTTATTCTAGCACAGTCAGAGAGGGAAATTACTGCGCACAAGACCGTTGTACTCCAGCATTTGGAGAATTTGGGGTTCAAAATCAACCTCCAGAAGAGTTTGCTCACCCCCACGCAGCGAATCGCGTTCTTAGGCACGACGCTCGACTCATTAAAGATGCGGGCATGGTTTACACAGGAACGCGCGCTCACGGTCAGACGCGAGGCGGCATCGTTCAAAGCGGGTTCACATCTCCCTCTCAAACGATTCCAAAAAATGCTGGGTCTGATGGCAGCAGCATCCCCACTAATACCGTTGGGAATGCTGTTCATGAGGCCGCTTCAGTTTTGGTTGAAAGCGAAAGTTCCGCCCCGTGCTTGGTTGTCGGGCCGCTTATTAATCAAAATCACGTACAGCTGCGTGAAAGCGCTTTCGATATGGACATCCCCTCACCTTTTCCTCTCGGGCACGGAGCTCGGCTCCGTGAGCAGGAGGAAAGTGGTGACTACGGATGCGTCTGCGACGGGTTGGGGCGCTCACTGCGACGGCGAGCTCGCCTTCGGTGCGTGGAACAACCAGTTGTCTCAGCTACATATCAACCACCTCGAGATGTGGGCGGTTATCTTGGCACTACGACACTTTCGACCGAAACTCCAACATCAACACGTTCTAGTGCGGTCGGACAGTATGACGGTGGTTTCGTTCATAAACCACCAAGGAGGGCTGAGATCTCGCTCCCTATCCAGGCTGGCGAGACGGCTTTTATTATGGGCTCACGCGAACGTACGTTCGTTAAAAGCGACTCACGTACCGGGTGTAGCCAATACGGGTGCAGACATTCTCTCGCGCAACGGTCCGCCGCCGGGAGAATGGAGACTGCATCCTCAGACGGTCGAGAGAATATGGACCGTCTTCGGCCGGGCGGAGATCGATCTGTTTGCGTCAGACGAGAACGCGCATTGCCCGATCTTCTTCTCGAGACACCACGATGCCCTGTCGCAAGCATGGCCGGCGTGTCTTCTGTATGCTTTTCCTCCGGTGGCTCTGTTACCACAGGTCCTTCAGAGGATAAGAGAGACGAAATGCGCGATAATTCTGGTCGCCCCGTTTTGGCACAATCAACCATGGCTCCCCGACCTATGGCAGCTGAAAACATCAGCACCATGGCCAGTACCGCTGAGGAAAGACCTCCTATCTCAGGCGAGAGGGACGATATGGCATCCACAGCCGGAGCTATGGAATCTACACGTTTGGTCTCTGAACGGCAACCATCGCGCCTTTCAGGACGGGTGTTAAATACTCTAACTGAAGCTAGGGCCCCATCTACCAGGCGCCTTTACGCTCAAAAGTGGTCTATTTTTTCTGACTGGTGCACGACGAAAGACTTAAACCCAAACACCTGTGAAGTGGAGCATATTCTCTCCTTTCTGCAGGAAATGCTGGACAGCGGTCGCGCGCCCTCGACGCTTAAAGTGTATGTGGCGGCGATAACGGCGAATCACGCCCTTATCGCCGGTCGCACCGTGGGAAAACATGATCTCATCATTAAATTCCTCAGAGGCGCTCGCAGACTAAACCCACCGCGACCTAACACGGTCCCGTCTTGGGATCTGTCCACGGTCCTGAAAGCGCTGCGCGGTCCCCCTTTCGAGCCCCTCGAACAGGCTGACCTGCGCGCTCTCTCGTTTAAAACCGCTCTCCTCCTGGCGTTGGCATCGGTTAAACGAGTGGGCGATTTACACGCGTTTTCAATTGACCCGTCGTGTCTGGAATTCGGTCCTAACGATAGCAAAGTGATCCTTAGACCGAGAGCGGGATACATTCCTAAAGTTTTGACCACGCCATTTAGAGTTCAGGTGGTTTCACTTCTCGCCCTTCCGACGGCGGACGGCGAACAAACCCCGAACACGCTCTGCCCCGTCAGAGCGTTAAGAATATACACGGACCGTTCTGCCTCATATCGCAAGTCAGATCAGCTGTTCGTAAGCTTCGCACAACATTCCTTAGGTATGCCGCTCACTAAACAGAGGCTATCTAAATGGATCGTCGAAGCCATTGCTTTGGCTTACGCCTCCCTGAACGAACATTGTCCAGTTGGTTTAAAAGCTCACTCCACGAGGGGTATGGCTTCATCTTGGGCTTGGTCTACGGGGATTTCTATCGTTGACATTTGTAACGCGGCCGGCTGGTCCTCGCCGTCTACGTTTGTCAGATTTTATAGCCTGGATGTACCTGCCTTACAAGCACAGGTCTTATCGGCTTAATGATTCACGCGACTGCGTTTCTGTATGCCTTCACGGTGTGTTGCTGGCTCACCGTCATGGCTACCTATTAATAATTCATGCACAAGCTCGCGGCGCGCTCAGGAAACCCGCCGTCTCGTGCTCTATTGTATATGCATCATGGTGCGTTTAGAAACTTCACTGTATGCGTATTACTGTCTCATATATGGTGCTTACACTTGCGCTCGCTAGAGCTATGTATATGCTGGGTTAGGGCCACATGCAGTGTCTCTCCGGTAAGGGCACCTCAGTCCGTTGTGTATGCACGGCGGGATGGGATTACGTTCCCCCATAGCGTCAGCAAACTGACGCAATGCGAAGTGAACTGTATTGAAAGGGAACGCTTAGGTTACTCACGTAACCCCGGTTCCCTGAAATAACGGGAACGAAGCATTGCGTCGCTGGCCGTGCTACAAACGTCTACGCAGCGAGTGTTATTCGGCTGCGCGCTTCAGTCGAATAATAATGAGCTCTTGACGTATTTCACCGGCTTATATAGGGACGTGTGCCACGCCCCCGCGCGGGCTCAAACGTCATTGGTCTGTATTTTCTACAGACGTTAACCAATAGGCTTCAATCACGGAGTAAACAGGAGTTTCCCCCCATAGCGTCAGTAAACTGACGCAATGCTTCGTTCCCGTTATTTCAGGGAACCGGGGTTACGTGAGTAACCTAAGCGTTATTACACGGCTCTCTGGAATGCTTGATTCTGTTTGGTCAGTTGAGACATTTGCAGGTTCGTTATTTTCAAATAATAACCGCTCCAAAGTAATAACGCATAGCCGGTACTACTTGTACGATTTAAATCGCTCCGCGCCAATAAAGATTACTAGCTGTTTGGCGCCATCTTGTGACAAACACTCGACAACCATAATTTTAACATGTACGGAAATAACAAAACATTTAAACAGTGGATAGAAGAACGAACAACGACAAGACACAGAGAGCTTGCTTCGCGTCGGGTCCTGATCACACTGTCGGGGCTTATTTCCCGATAACTACCGGCTGCCTCTACATTATCCCTTACTTAACAATAGCCGATATACCACCATCCAGAATGACATCTGCTAGATCCTCCTGAGATGCAATTAAATAATGAGGTGCCAAATTGTCATTTACACATGTCACCCTCACAAAACTGTCAAAGCATTCCACAGTATCGTGACTGTTATCCTTTAATATCCACCTTGTACACCTTATGGCCCGTGTTAACATCTTCCTCTGCGTGAGGAAGCTGGACATGCTATTCCGGAGCCAAACAAGTAAGACATTATGCCTCATGATTTGAAGGAAAGCTTGCTCGCACGGTCGCACTGATGGGGAATGTGACGTGGTCTTGTTAATTTGGGTCAGATGTTAAACCTGAATGTATTTCTTTTGAATGTATTTCTATAACAAGGAACTTGTGTTTAAAATCTCTCAGGGCACCATGCATATTTTTTCCTGGATTTTTTGATAGATGCAGAAAACCCTTGCAAAATATTCGGCACAATGAGACGCTTTGTAATTATAACAGGTTGATGTCCTCCACATATGTTTAAGGGTTTTCGTGTAAATGCAATACAATACAATATATTACGATGTTTATTTATATATAGACCATTTAAAACTGAAGTTGACCAAATTGCTGCACAATGTAAATAAAAATAAAAGAAACACAACATTAGAAACACATAAAACAAAAGACAAAAGTCACGTTCAAGAATATAAAAAATCAGTTCAAGAATATTACATGCCAATGAAATAGATATTTAAATATATACAATTAAATAATAAATGTATAATAACTGGTCAAAATTGGAACTCATTTTTCAAAAAGTACAGCTTTGTACCTAAAGAGTTCATATTTGAACCTTAAAGCTATATTGCTAACTAAATGGCATGTTAGGACAACTTTTTAAAGGGTACATATTTTTAACATTTTTTCACCTCTGTTTTTCCAAATCTATTTTAAAGGAACAGTATGTAGGATTGTGGCCAAAACTGGTATTGCAATCACAAAACTTGTGGCTAAAACTGGTACTGCAATCACACAACTGATGGCCAATACACAAAATGACAACATAAACATCAGTTGAGGGCTGCAACTCCACTTTTTAAATGATAATATCCTGGCCAGACCACTGTTGTCAGTGATATAAGTATTTGAAATGAAAATGATTTCTTAGTGTCTAGTGACATATCAGAGCCATTTTATGATTAATTGATATAAATTTCTTACATACTGTTCCTTTAAGTCTTGTCCTGGAAACATAAAGTAGATCAGAATTTCTAAAAGAATGTTGAACAGTTTTAATCTGATCACTTAAACCACATGAACAGCACAAACTATGCTGTATCAGCGGAGCATGAAAAATCATTTCAGTATTTAGTCTCACTTCACCCATCTTCTCTCTCTCTCTCTCTGGATCTGATTGTGTCTGTTCCTGCTTTAAGCTGGTGTTACATGGCAGAATACAAACGGCTTAAACTGGTCAGGATGTCACAGTTGCTGACTGTTGTCTCTGAAAAATGTTGCACATTAACAGAATAAGAATGGAAAAGGGGTGATAAATGAAATGGCTGCCTCAGAATCCTTCTGATTGCCTGTCACCCTTTGCAATACATCATTTTGGCAGCTGACCAATATTAAAGAAAAAAAAAGAAAAATTGAAGTAGGCCTACACTTAATCTGTGCTCCTCATATGTTCGTGCCCATTGTCAACTTCACTTGAAAAATAATGATATTTATTGCACCCTCTGCTTTTTATATACAGTAAATCTAAGCTGTTTATTTTGCTATTCTTACGATGCACAATTCAAAATGTTTTATTGGTTTTACATTATCCTAGTTATAGGTCAAATTAAGCATTGCATTTTCCTGCTGTTCATGATCAGAGCAGACTTACAACCCATTATTGGGCTGTGTTTGCTTTGCAATATGTGACTAAGTCTGTCTTTTTTATTCAATCATAAATCTCACTATGATTTCAATCTTTGAAATGATCTTACTCAGTCAGTATTAACGATATAACAATTATATTTTCACAGAATCTTCTTTACATTATGTAAGATGAATTTGTGTAGAAAATTTATTTAAAAAGTTCCTTTAGCTGGGTTTTCACAGGCAGGTTTACATATGTGACTAAAAGGAAGTCTGTTATACATATTTGTAGTGCATTCCCAATAATTAGCCCGGATGATCCTGAGAAGGCAACAGTTTGATTTAATTGTTGACCATTATTGTAAACTGTACATTAAAGGTGCAGTGTGAGACTTTGAATTGCAACCGCTCTGCTCATCCCACTTTTTCGAAACTCATAGTGACGCAAAACACTGGGGATGCACCGATATCACTTTTTTGGAATACGAGTACGAGTACGAGTACTTGCATTTCAGTACTTGCCGATACCGATACCGAGTACTTAGTAAAAAACATGATTTAAATGTACAGGTAACAGCTTTAGTCATATAATTTAACAAAAAACAAGGGACTAGTTTTCCAGTTTGTTGTAAACTCTGCCTCTTTGGACAACACGAGGCATTAACCCCTTACACGCCGATCAAACATAGACATTTCTCAGACCGTGGTATCGATCCCTGGTATCAGGGGACTTTTAACGAGTACGAGTACTTTAGAAAATGTGGTATCGAGGCCGATACCCGATACCAGTATCGGTATCGGTGCATCCCTACAAAACACGCAGTTTGCCCGTTAAGGGATACTGTAGAAACATAACGGCCCAACATGGCGACTCTCATGTAAGAGGACCCGCGTTGTATGTAGATAAAATGGCTCATTTTTAGGTAATAAAAACAATACAGTTCATTTTGTAGGCTTTTTATAGACCCCTTAAAAGTAAAAGAAGACATTGCAACATCTCCGGGTGGGCGTGGCTTAGCTGGAGGCAAAAAGAGCTGTGTAGGCAATGTTGACAATCGTAAGCTAACACGTTTTAGGAGGGATTTAATAAACATGGGTACAGAAGAAGTTTTGGAACTGTCTGAATATGTTCAGTCACTGATTCTGTGGGACCGTGACAGCTATTTTTTGTATTAAATCTCGAGATTTTAACCAGGTTTTGGATATTTCCTAGACCACATATGAATTACTTTCTGGTTTGGGGAATTTTGTCAAGGCTTAGTGTCTAATGTAACCTGTCGCTGGGCTATCTATAATTAGCAATTAAATGATGGCACACACATCTATCGCTGTATGTTTGTTTAACATTTAAGCTAAACAATAGCGCTGAAGGTTGGTGACTTTTACCTATAAAACAGAAACTTTCTGATTTGTACTAGATAAAACCAACACACCAGTACATATGCATAGATTATTTGCCCTGATATGAAGTGTGCACTGCAAACACAAGCATTATTTATGACCGTCTCCGTCCAGTCTGTACGCCGTATTGCATTCGGCCGTCTTCTTGATATCTGTGAAGGAATGTCTGCAAAACTTTAGTTTTGAACCAAAAGTGTAGTTCCTTCTATTCTGGCAGCCAAAAACACAACAAGATGACATTTTAAAGTCAAAACATCAAACTTTTAGCGCACCTGCTATGAGTTCCTGTTTATTTTTTGCCTCCAGCTAGAGCGGTGACATCACAGTGATGTAGACCATTAAGGGGTCTATGCACCACTGATAATATGGTTATGTAAATTATATTGCATTTCTGTCAAGAGATCCTTCTAAACGTCCCACATCTTTAACACACTATTCTTTTTATGATTTTATCCCCTCACAGATACGTCTTTTTGATGGGCCTCCAGGACCGTAATGAGAAGCTCTTCTATCGGGTCTTGACCTCAGATGTAGAGCGATTCATGCCCATTGTGTACACACCTACCGTTGGCCTTGCATGCCAGCAATATGGCCTTACATTCAGGAGACCCCGGTAAGAGAATGTTCCTTTCTTCTGTTTTAATTTGTTTCCACAGCCAAATTCTTTCTCCTTTAGCACTTTACGCAGACATATCCATTGAACCGTCAGGCTTTAGTTTGGGCCTTGCAATTGTTTCTGTATGTTTGTTAAATTTTTTACCTCCAGGTGAAGGAAATTGAATCTGGAATGTTAAAACATCTGTCACACGAATTGAATATATTCTGTCATAACAGAAATCTGTTGTGTAAATTGAAGACTGTTGTAAATTTGAAGACTGTTGCCAGATTTTATGACTCTTTGGAGTAAAGGCCAAAAATCATACAGCATAATATAAATATGAAAGCATAACCTATAGCCCTATTACGAGTCTGGCATATGTTGCAGGATTGTTATCCATTTCTTTTTCCTCTGATGGTTTAACATAAGCAATTCTTAGTGTATTTTGTAAAGTGAGCTATAGGTCTCTGAATATGATAAGATATCAGAATACTTCAAGTCTTGTCATTGTTGTTACCAGTTTTATTTTTAGGGAATTTCTTGGGATCTGCAAATTTGTCATTCAATTTCCATGTTACACAGATCTTTCTCATAATCCCACTTAAAGTTTACTTTAACTTTTATATGATAATTTGCTGATCATTTACTCACCCTCAGGCTTAATTTTGGCTAAAACATGGATTTTATTAGATGCAAATCCTCAGGTTCCATATCTTTGAAAGTTCAAAAAGCATTTGAGGAGCTCGAATGAAAAAGCCACTAAATTATGCCTCCATCAAAAAATGAGATTATTATTATAACCTTATAACCAATAATACTCTAGAGGCGTATGATGCGTTTATGAAACTTTAGCTTCAAATCTCCTCTAATCCCGTCTTCAGGGCATTTAGAAACAGCTTTGTTGGAAGAATCCAGTAATAGTTTTTCTTTCTTAAGAGCATTAAAATTTCTCATTTACAATAAAACACGTCAAACGGTTTTTGCATCTAAGCTCTACAGTTACAGACAACACAAAAATAATCCTTGCTGCTCCTATGATTAATTGAGGTCTTATTAAGCACAATCAGTGTGTATAAGACACTGAAAATTACTTGCAAAATTATTTAAAATTATGACCCTCTGTGAACTTGTACCCCAGTGTTTTTGGGGGTGGAAAAAATTAGTTGGAAACGCGCCCTTCCTGCTGAGTTACTGATGCATGCACAGATCGATTTACCTGATGCTATGGGATATCTGTTATACTTATAATGTT
This sequence comes from Paramisgurnus dabryanus, assembly GCF_030506205.2. Taxonomy (NCBI): domain Eukaryota; kingdom Metazoa; phylum Chordata; class Actinopteri; order Cypriniformes; family Cobitidae; genus Paramisgurnus; species Paramisgurnus dabryanus. Next base: position 13,541,110 of record NC_133349.1, read on the forward strand.
GTAAATAACATTGTGTCTTGCACAGACTAATTGATTTGCTTTATATAACATCAATATATCGTAAGGAGCCGCAGGGATTACTTTTGTGTTGACTGTGAATGGTTATTGAACTTTCAAAGATGTGGAACCTGTGGACTTGCATTTTATAAATCACCAAGGACCAAAATTCCATCAAAAATTTATCTGGTAACACTTTACTTGAACAGGTGTTCATAAGACTGACATGACACCTTCATAATCATGACATGACACGATTTTATGCACTTAACTGTCATTAAGTGTCATTTGTTCAATTATGTCATTTTTAATGCAAAGATGAAATTGTTTGTGATATCTTTATGACAACTTGACATTAACCAATACATAATAACTTGTCATGACAACTTGACATTACCAAGACAACATAACTGACCACTTTTTACCAGTGATACAAATGGACTTTATCATTAAAATGTAATTAAGTGTTAATACTCTGTCATATAGTTTTATAACGGCGTCATAAATATTTTTCTTGACCTCAACTACAGTGGTAAAAATATAATCTTTCATTTAAAGGACAAGTTCGGTATTTTAGACTTAAAGCCCTGTTTTCAGATTGTTTATGGTGAAATAGAATGGTTTTGACTGAAATTTCGACATTTGCGGCTGCCCTGAGAATTTTCGCGTGTTTGTGTTTCATCTCACACCTCTACAATGGGTTTAATGGTGCACTGGAACTATCCTTCCTAAAATGCATTAAACTTTCGTTTACAAAGACGTGAAACTCACCGAGTGTCAGGGGTGTTCACTGATATGCTACCACAAAAATCGCTGCAAAAGATGCTTTCCAACAGCTGTTTTAGCATTCGTTGTTAACTTGTGGACCTATTTTTCCAAACGCCTCACACCCGTACATTCTTCCGCTTAGAGCTTGAATAATAAACACTCCAGCCCAGGTGGTGGCGCTAATCCGCCATTGCCAATTGCAAGAATAGAAACAAAGTTCCCGGCGCGGAGTAATACCGTACCTCACAGGACATCTAATACAAGTCAATGGAGTTGGTAAAAACTACGATAAAACCTGTTGGAATGCGTATTTTGCAGCGATTTTTGTGTGAGCATACCAGTGAACACCCCGACCACTCGGTGAGTTTCATGTCTTTGTAAACTAAAGTTTAATGCATTTTAGGAAGGATTGTTCATGTGCACCTATACAACCATTATAGAGGTGTGAGGTGAAACACAATCACGCGAAAATAGGGCTTTAAGTCTAAAATACCGAACTTGTCCTTTAAAAGTCATTACATTTTAATACTCTGTCAAATAGTTTTAAACCGGTGGCATGAATATTCAGTTCATAATTAAGTTTCTTCCATGTGTTTATGAAATAAAAAGCAATCATCCAATAATAATAATTAAAATTGATACAATTATATTTTATTGCATTTGGAGACCAATTCACCTAAAATTAAATACAAACAGTACAATAATGGGCTGAGCCATGCAGTGTTGGGTTCATATCACTATAGTTAATTACATTAAATGAATTAATTAAATTAATTAAATGTTTTGTTTGTTTTTTCTTATATGTCAGAAAATTTTAGAACCCTCTGTGTGGGGAAGAACAAGTTCTGTTAGTTGTCAGTTTTTATGTATTGTGCACATACACAAAGTTAAGTATAATCTTTTGACATGTCTGTTGCATTTTGTTAAGGTATTTCAAATAACACGTGTCATGATTATGAGGTGTCATGTCAGTCTTATGAACACCCCTTCAAGTAAAGTGTTACCAATTTTCTTTAATGTTCTACTGGAAAAACAATGTCACACATTGTATAGACTGGGTGTGAGTAAAGTGAGTAAAAACTCATACAGTAGATGCAATGGTTTTCATCTTCAAGATAAAAAAATTCATAGATTAATGACCCCCTAAAGCAGGGGTAGGCAATGTCGGTCCTGATGTCCTGCAGAGTTTAATTAAACACCTAAAAACAAAACAAGGTCTAAAGAGTCACCTGGAAACTGCAAGTTTTTTCAGGGTTGGAACTAAAATCTGCAGCACGTCGGCACTCTAGGACCGACTTTGCCTACCCCTGACCTAAAGCTAACCTTCACAGAACATAATTGTCATTTAGAGTAAATGTAAAGTGAAACACGTCTGATTTATGAGCCCGTCATATAGAAAGGACCTCTACATGCGCACACACAGCTTTTTAGCAAAGATCGGTCATCAGCAGAGACTCCCTACTGGGTGTTTGTGTGTGTCAAAGGGACCACCAAGGTGAAGCAGCGATTTAGATGAGAGCCCTAATTACAGCAGCATGAACTGCACAGTGTGAAATAGTGTCAGTAAGACAGCTGGCTTCATCATGCTGGGCTCAACTGCCTGTAATCTTGCATCCTTCAGACTAAACACTGCAGCAGCGTGCTACCGAGTTTGTGGTCAGGGGTCAAGTTTCATTAGGTGCTAAAGCAGGAAAAGGTACAAATCTTAAAAAGTGCACAATAATAGAAAGCGAAGATTGGAAGGAAAAGTCCTTTAGAAAATAAATGGGCTGTCTGAGGTCAGAAAATTGCTGCTACTGAATTGGTACTTACATAGTTCATAACTTCACATATACTTTTGATAACATTTATAATTAATCAATACTATACAATACTTTTATGAAGGTTTGTGGAAAGTTACATTACAGTACATTGCTTTATAAATGTATTTATAGCCAATATTTTAAAAAGGCAACATGTTGGTTAACAAGCATATTACTAGGACTATTACTTGCCTGGAATTGAAGTTTGTCCTCATATATATGAACATTCAGCAGGGTTCAAGTCAGGTCTTTTGAGCCTAATATAAAGACACAGTGTGAGATAACCGTTTGAAGTCGGGTTAAGAGAGAGGCCTTAAGTTGACCCTTTTTGTTTCATCACTAACCTATAGGTGCCAAAGAACTGACTGGAGAGTTTTGAACAGTCCTAAATCAGAAAACACTTTTATGTTTAATGTCAAGGGTGTCTTAAAAATGTATGAGTGTGCTAAAAAGTTTTAACTATTGCAGATCCAGTGTAAAATTACTTAAAGGGGACAGAGAATGAAAAACCATTTCTACCTTGTCTTTGTTGAATAATGGTAGTCTACCCGCATTCACGAACATTCAAAAAGTGCTAAACATGCTAAACATCTCAGTCTCATAGAAATTCCTCTTTTAGAAATGTCAGCCAGAAAACGGCCCAATCTGAAAAACTTATGCTTATGACATCACAGGCATCTCACTGCCCCTCCACTTTAAAATAATTGGCTACATTTTGTGAGTGGCAGCAAAGTCAGCCAATCAGTAATGAGATTGCAAGTTAAGCCAGTAGGGGGAGCCAAATAGGTACAAAACCACTTGTTTAAAATCCCCCACCCTAATAGAGCTTTCTGAGAGAGGATTTTAGGAAGCTTCTAAGGCATTACAGACCCAAACAAAAAATTTTTTGTCTACATGTCACATCACAGAACAAGGATAAATACCCCGTTCTATCATTCTATGTCACCTTTAATATGCAATGACTATATAATTAGATAAATACTGTATCATTTATGGTGTGCTTAAAGGAATATTCCATTTTCTTAAAAGAAAAATCCAGATAATTTACTCACCACCATGTCATCCAAAATGTTGATGTCTTTCTTTGTTCAGTCGAGATGAAATTATGTTTTTTGAGGAAAACATTGCAGGATTTTTCTCATTTTAATGGACTTTAATAGACACCAACAATTAACACTTAATTCAACACTTAACAGTTTTTTTCAACGGAGTTTCAAAGGACTCTAAACGATCCCAAACGAGGCATAAGGGTCTTATCTAGCAAAACGATTGTCATTTTTGACAAGAAAAATAACAAATATACACTTTTAAAGCACAACTTTTCGTTTAGGTCCGGTCTAGCGCGACCTAACGTAAATGCGTAGTGACGTAGGGAGGTCACGTGTTACATATATAAAACGCACATTTGCGGACCATTTTAAACAATAAACTGACACAAAGACATTAATTAGTGTCAGTTGACATACAACAACGTAGGAACGGTCCTCTTTCAACACATTTGTAAACACTGGGGCGGAGTTTCGCGTTCGTCCTCTGTGACCTCTTGGTTTGATGACGTATTGCGTCAGGTCACGCTAGCGCATGACGACCGGATCTAAACGAGAAGTTGTGCTTTAAAAGTGTATATTTGTTATTTTTCTTGTCAAAAATGACAATCGTTTTGCTAGATAAGACCCTTAAGCCTCGTTTGGGATCGTTTATAGTCCTTTGAAACTCCGTTGAAAAAACTGTTAAGTGTTGAGTTAAGTGTTAAGTGGTGGTGTCCATTCAAGTCCATTTAAAATGAGAAAAATCCTGCAATGTTTTCCTCAAAAAACATAATTTCTTCTCGACTGATCAAAGAAAGACATCAACATTTTGGATGACATGGTGGTGAGTAAATTATCTGGATTTTTCTTTTAAGAAAATTGAATATTCCTTTAAGTCATTTTTTGTGATTCACTATTTTTCTACATAAAACCATCCTACGCTCTAAAAAATGTTGGGTTGTTTTTAACCTAGGGCTGAGTAACTATTGGACAGAACACATTTCTGGGTTAAATGACCCAAATAATGGGTTGTTTTAACCCAACTGCTGGGTTGTTTTCACATTTAATTTGAGTGGAAGAGCACTTGAGATTCATGACATATGTGAAACTTACATCATCAGCTGGAATGTTTTTGGTGTATTTTCAGTAAGAAGGATTTGTGGTTGCAACTCCAAAAATCTAAACCACAAATCTCTAATAGATGAATCAAAACAGAGTCTAAATAAAGTACTTGAGACCAATTTTGAAGGCTAATTTTGATTGGATGGGGGGTTGTGGATGTTTGCTTCCTTCCTGAGCTAATGACAGGGAGATTGCTTATACTGTAGGTGCTGAATGTAGAGCACTTGTGACACTGACACTGTTTGTGGCCTCTATGAAGAGATTTAAGACCTGTAATCTGCTGCACTCATTCATTGGGCCACACACGCACTGCGTGTAGTAAGCATGTAAAGTGTACTTATAATTGATGAGTTTCTAGAGCTTAACAAAACCGTCTGGTTTATCCTGGCCAGACCCAATTTTATAAGATTAGCTGTCCAGATGGGATCTAAACTTTAAAACTTGTTCCTGTGTAGCTCGGTGCTAGAGCATTGCATTAGCAGCGTAAAAGTAAATAAAATAAAATAAAATAAAATAAAATAAAATAATAAAATAATAAAATGAAATAATAAAATGAAATAATAAAATGAAATAATAAAATAATAAAATAAAATAATAAAATAAAATATAAAATAAAATAAAATAATAGTTACAGACAGCAGTGATGATTTGGCGTCTTGTTGTAATCACAACACAGAGAGATATTTCAAATAAAGGACTATTGGGCCTTCTGGATTCAATTACAATGTGTTTGCACTGCAATCCTTTGCCTGTGGACATTCACGATACCAAATTACTGTATGCTCACCTTGGGATGAGATGGATCTCTTGTTTCCCAAGTAAATATAGTACTATACTTTTGACTCTGTATTTGCTCACCGAGTCATTGTGGAGAAAGTACCACCTAGTACTGTATATAAATGTGCTGTGACTTTTGGGGGTCAATATGATTTTATTTATTTATTAATGCATTCTTAACGCCATTCCAGCATCTATGGCTATATTTATGACTAAAACCGGTTAATCTATACACAAATTGACCAATACACATGTTGGGAAGGGGGAATTAGACGTGTCCAATTCACCTTTCCTGCATGTTTTTGGCATGTGGGAGGAAACCGGAGTACTCTGAGTAAACTCACTATGACACAGGGAGAACATGCAAGCCCAACAAGAAATGCCTCCTGGGGTATAAACCGGGGACCTTCTTGCTGTTAGGCAATTGTGCGACCCACTGAGCCACTGTGCCACCCCTGCTATGGTATCTTAAAGCCATATTGTACTATAATAGTTTTATTCAGTAAAATTCAATGTTACCCACCTCTCTATTCAAGGTCAATGTTTCCCTGTAACAGATCATTGAAATTGGCCGAGCTGATGAAATTCCTTTCCTTCTAGTAAAAATGTAGAGAGAGCCTGCTGAGAGAAATAAGGTGTTGGCAGTTTTGTTTAACATCTTTTGGTTCCTAATGTGCTTTTTATTTTCACATGGAAGGATCTTCCAGTGGAACGACGTGATGCAGAATATTAAATAATACTGAGGATTAGAAGGAAATGAGCTTTTTATTAAGTGATTAATTTAAAGTGCAGGCAACAAACTTTAACACTTAGCATGAGAAAATGTGAATTTACTTCACATGAGATAGTATGTGCATTTGTATGCTGTTAACTAACACTATTTGAAGGGCTGGAGCACAGTCATATGTATGTTGGGAAGAATCATTTCCTCAGCGTTTCATGATTCTGGTGGTAAGGGGTTGAATGGTTTACCAGCATGTGAGGGATGTGAATGTCCTCCAGCTACCCAGAAACCTCACTTTCCAACCACAGCGACATGCTGACATGTTCTGCTTTTTTACTTTATCCCCAAGTAAAACTCGGATTCGGCCCTTTTGTGCATTTTCTTTTTGTAATGAGTTATTGATCAGACCAAAAGAAATGTTTATATGAGGCGGTTTTTGGGACTTTGGTAATGACGACATTGTTTTAAAATATTTTCTTCAAGAGCTTAAAGCATTTGGACCAACTGAAATGGTGAGATTTTGCTTTGTCATCAGTTTAAGCTAAATTTGTCAACTTTTGAACCGGACATAGAGATTTTTTCCAAATTATTATTTTAGTTATCACTGGTTCGCATTGTTTACAGTCAAGAAACTGAGAAACATAACCATGGGTTCACACCAACCGCGTTTGAGGCGTCAAATTCGCGTCTACCCCGTCTAGTTTGCCGCTTTAACATTTTGAGTTTACTTGCTTCATTCACGCATGAAATTCTAGCCATCGTAACATTCATGTGGAAATTCGCGTCATGGGAGGGGCCTCTGCCACTCCGCTCGCTTCCTATAATTACGTCACCACTAGAGCAAATGCCAGTTAACCCGGCACGTTTTTCTGCCTTAAGTTCAAATTTAAAATTTTGAGTTCAGGCTCATTCACGCGTGAAAGTTGTGTGTGAAATTCCAGTCATCGAGAGGGGCTTCTGCAACTCCGTTCGGCTTCTGTAATCACGTCACTACTAGAGCAAGCTCCTGATTGGTTAACGCGGCGCGTTTTTCTGCCAAAGTTCAAATTTTTCAACTTCGTGGCATTCGCGCGAACTAGACTTGCGAATAAGGTGGAATCCCGTCTACCGCACCGTGCTAAACGCCTCATTCATGCCGCGAGACCTCCAGATGCGCGCCAACGCGTCCTCACATTGGCTTAACATTGAAATCATGCGTGGTTGACGCCTCCACCGCAGCTGGTCTGAACGCAGCATAAGTCATTTAGCGTAGTTTTTATTATTTATTATCAGAATGTAGCTCTCCATGTGACACCAGACCTGCTAAAGATGCATTTAAGCTACGAGTCATTTTACGATCCTGAAAGGATTTCTGGAATCTCCCACTCAAGGGAGCGTCAATGCACTTGACACATTGTCTTTTGATTTTTCTAGTTCCACATACTGTAGAAACCCACTGAGTCTTGACCTCAAGGTTAACAACGTAGCTTTAAGTGTCAACTTATGTATTGGGAGCCATAAACTATAATCAGACAGAGAGAAATCAAGAAAACCAGATGTTATATACACAAAAATCTTCTAATAAGAATCTACAGTACTACTAAAACCTTGTGGTTCTTGTGCGAATATGCCAAACTGACGACGACTTGGTGGTGCTCGGAGGCCAACAACTGCACAGCCCAGATGTTTTATTTTAGGTTAGTTGTTGATCCAGATGTGTTAGTTTGGGTCCACGCCACTGATTTGCTTTTAGAGGTTCTTGAAGTTTCCAGTCACCTTGGCAAGAAACCTGTGCCTATTAGTTTGGTTGATTTTAAAGCATTAAAATATATATATATAATCTAGCCTCTTTATTGATCCTGTTTTTATACAGCAGTGTTATGTGAATGTCAGGTATTGGAGAACCGTAGAGAAGTCTGCATGGAATAACATCAAATTAAAAATCACACAAAGCCAGTAAAATCAACATGCTCACTTTGTGAACGAATGTGAGGTGTTTTGAGCAGTGCGCACAATTATTTGTCAGCAATAAATCATATTTTGAATGTTGTGAAAGCATTTTTACCTCAGATAAGACTATTATAGCATTATCCATGCCAGAAGCACATAGTAGTCTGTCGCTCTAAGATTACACATGAGTGCACAGGGATCAGATACAGTGTGCAATTGTTTTTTTTAATAGTGTAATGGTCGGATTTGAAAGCATTTTTTAGGACACAAGCACAGTTAAGCTGCATAAAAAATTCATCGGTTTTCAAAGTGACCTTAAGAGTTCATGACTAGAATATTTACCTCGTAAGACCTCAGATGTTAGACCTTATGAGGTTAAGCACTAGTTAATCTACAATATTTTATCATATTCTTAGTGGATAATATAAGCACAATGAAAATTAAAACTGCAAGCAGTGATGGAAGGGCCCTCGCACACATGACACCGCCACGCCGTGGCATAAGAATTAAAGGGAACAGTAGTAAATAGGCATTTAAGCATGTAAACATAGGTGAACCATTTAAAAGTGTATGAGAGTATGAGTGACTACATGTAAATATTGGCACGTAGATGTGTTCAGTCCAGGACTCTTATTGATCATGTAAAATGTAGGGCAGATCTGACTTTGAATAATCAGTGTAAAACATGTTACTTCTTGTTGCCAGCAGGTGGCGCTATGGCCATAAGTGACTTTTGGCATGTAGATGTGTTCAGTCCAGGACTCTTGTCAATTATGTAAAGTTTGGGACAGATCAGACATTGCATAATCATTGTAAACATGTCACTTCCTGTTGCCAGCTGGTGGCGCTATAACTATAAGTGACTATTGACATGAAGATGTGTTCAGTTCAGGACTCTTATTAATCATATGAAGTTAGGGAAAGATCGGACATTGCATAATCAGTGTAAACATGTCACTTCCTGTTGCCAGCTGGTGGCGCTATGACCATAAGTGACTATTGACATGTAGATGTGTTAAGTCCAGGACTCTTATTAATCATATGAAGTTAGGGAAAGATCGGACATTGCATAATCAGTGTAAACATGTCACTTCCTGTTGCCAGCTGGTGGCGCTATAACCATAAGTGACTATTGACATGTAGATGTGTTCAGTCCAGGACTCTTATTAATCATGTGAAGTTAGGGAAAGATCGGACATTGCATAATCAGTGTAAACATGTCACTTCCTGTTGCCAGCTGGTGGCGCTATAACCATAAGTGACTATTGACATCTAGATGTGTTCAAGTCCAGGACTCTTATTAATCATGTGAAGTTTGGGACAGATCGGACATTGCATAATCAGTGTAAACATGTCACTTCCTGTTGCCAGCTGGTGGCGCTATAACCATAAGTGACTATTGACATGTAGATGTGTTCAGGTCAGGACTCTTAGCAATCATGTGAAGTTTGGGACAGATCGGACACTGTATGCCTGAGTTCCAGCAACCTGTTTCATAGCGAAACATCCAATTTGTCGGGCCAGAACCGACACAAATTTTAATATAGAATCAAATCCTTCGCAATATAGCATCACAAAGGCCTTAAGATGAGACTCGCCAAATATGATGATGATCCGACGAAAACTGTAGGTGGAGTTAGTTAAAGTATGACTGCTGAAAATGAGAAAAACTGAGCCAAAATCTGAGAAATAATTCAAAATAGCTGACTTCCTGTTTGGTGTAGGGCGTTGCTCCAAGAGACTTTTTTGTAGGGCTTGTAATAATACATGAGCATACCGAAATTCGTACATGTAAGTTAAACACAGTCCAAGGGCTGCTGCATTGAATATTTGAAAGTGGCGCTAAAACATGTTCCTTCAGGTTGCCAGCTGGTGGCGCTATGGCTATAAATGAAAATTGTTATGTAGATGTGTTCAGGTCAGGACTCTTAGCAATCATGTGAAATTTGGGACTGATCAGACATTGTAAGCATGAGTTCCAGCAACTTCCTGTTTCATCGGAAAACATCAAAATTTGTCGGGCCAGAACCGACACAAATTTTTACGTCGAGTCAAATCCTTCGCAATTTAGCATAACAAAGGCCTTAAGATGACACTCGCCAAATATGAAGATGATCCGACGAAAACTGTAGGAGGAGTTAGTTAAAGTATGACGCCTGGAAATGACAAAAACTGCGCCCAAATCACAAAAATAACTCAGAATAGCTGACTTCCTGTTTGGTTTATGGCTTCGCCCCAAGAGACTTTTTTGTAGGTCTTGTCATGCTACAGAAGCGTACCGAATTTCGTAATTGTACGTTAAACACAGTCCGAGGGCTGCTTCGTTGAAAATTTGTAGGTGGCGCTATAGAGCCGTTTTCCCACGCCTAATTCCAAAGCCTACACCACATGTAAATTTTCATCACTTTTGACATCCGTGCAAAATTTCATGAGTTTTTGAGTATGTTTAGGCCCTCTAAAGTCCCGCTGAAGTCGGAGAAAAATAATAATAATAATAACTCCTTGAAGAACAATAGGGTCCTCACACCCCGGTGTGCTCGGGCCCTAATAAAAGAAAAAAAGTTGTGTATTGGTGCCAAAATTATGTATCCAAAAAGTGTGCTGGTTTCCTACTTGCCGTAGCAGTAGGGGTGGTGCTGTCAGGCAGTAATACTTGCATGACAAATTGTCATGGCAAAAACCTCAAAGTCTGTAAAGATGGCATCTTACAAATGTGATGTTACTGTAAATGTAGTCACTTTTTGGATGTCAAACTTAGACTTTGGTTAGCTAATGTGCTAAAGCTAGTGGTAATATAGTGGTATTGTGTCACATATTGACAGTATTATAGTGCTATAATGGTAGTGTACGTATTCAGTGTAGATTCTTCCAGTGCCACTTATGTGTCTTAACAAACATTCATTCTTTGAACAAAAGCGTCTGCTAAATGACTAAACGTCATTCTGCCGGCACTGTTTCTCTGAAAGTAAGTGAAAAAGGGGACTCGCAGCATAATCGAGTCTTCGAACCGACCATAAAGAGAGCTTTTAATAGCTTGGAAATAAATTGAAGATGCCAGAGTCTGTTTAATAAGAGCTTGTGAAACACTATGCACTTATTTTCTCAAGGGGAAAATGACTTTTGTAGACTGTGCAGAACACTATTGCAGATTTTTGTAACCCTGTATGGTGTCATATTTAAAAAGGCCCTTTAAAGAGGGCACTGAGTTGATGCTTATACATTTGATTTTAGCGACTTATTATTTTATCAGTCCAACAACTCTTGTGGGGAGCCTTAAAAATGCACTTTAGTTAAATAAATAAGCTTATGGGCAATTTAATCGTACTCAGAACTGTGGGAAAGTAACCTTCAGGGATAAAACTCAGAATTGCTCCATTTGATTTTAAATTTATGTTCACTTGTCATTTCGCTCATTTTCTATTTAGCCGAAGTGTTGATGGTTTGGTTCCAGAACCAAAGCCCTTAAGTGATTATGTGTTAGGGGGGCGTTTAAGAATTCAGTATTTATTTATTAAACACTACACAGCCCTTAACTGTTCCATTTCTTAGACTTTTCCTTATTTCGTAACTTTAGTAACGTGTTGTGTATATACTCTATGCACGTAAGACATATTTAATGAGGACTATGAAATTAAATGAAAAAGCCTGAAAAAATAAAATAAGGAAATACAATTGCATGACGAGAAGTAATCTCTCCCCAGGCAAAAATACCACAATCCAGACGTGAGTGTTATTCTGTTGTGCGAGTTTATTGTTTCGAAATCTTGGTGCTATTTGTCAAACCTACAGTAACAGACTTCTTTGCGTGCTTCTTTGTGGTGCTGAAGATTTTGAAGAGAGTTTGATAGGTTAACAAACATGTCATGCACAGCTCTTTTACAGCATGCCATGCAAGCATCATCCAGTCTCACCATTCGACTTGAGTGCACATGGCACACTCTGCATATGGCAACCACTTTGGCAGTTTACAATGGTGTTCAGTCATCACAAATTACGCAAATTACTAGATGTTTGTGCTTGATTATAAAAACATGCTTTATATGCCGTGCACCTTGCCAGTGGTATTTTGTTTACATAGATGGCTTTTGAGTATTTATTCTCATTAGACAGATAGACAGACACAGGTGCAGATGTTTAAGATGATTTGAATGTTTTCCTAACGGGAGCATTGGGAAAGCAGAGGGAAAAGACCTGATGTATACTGTCAGACAAAATGACCAGAAATACGGTCCCAAGCTGTCACTGGGGCAGAATCATTTAAAAATGTCCTAATATGTACCATTTAGGTATAGATATGTATGCATTTGGTACCAATATATACCTTTGACTGGTATTGATATGCACTCTTTGATACTAATAATCTGAGGTACTAATATGAACTGTTTAGGTGCAAAAGTTTTTTTTTTAAAGGGTACTGCCCCATTGACAGCTAGGGACCATTTCTGATAGTGTACAGTAGGCTAGTGGTCAAATCTATCCTGATAATGGGCAGTCCATTAATCCTCGTGCATCAATTTATAAAACTCATAAAAATGTGATTTCCAATTTTCCTATTTCCATTGACTTTATTGATATTTTTTTATCAATAGTTCCTATCATAAATACCAAACATTTGTACCTATTCAGAATTTTAACTGCCAATTTGGTACATGATGCCGAAAAAATATGATTTGTATACAGAGTGGGATTTGTAATTTGCAGTACTGTATAAAGTCTTTCTTTCAAACTGTGCACACACTCACAAACATAAATTTTTCACAAACATACAAATTTGCGTCATGGGAGGGGCTTCTGCGACTCTGCTCGCTTCCTGTAATCACGTCAGTACTAGAGCAAGCTCCTGATTAGTAGCGCGCTTTTCCGCCAAAGTTCAAAATTTTCAACTCATGTGTTTCCTGCAGCGATGCTCAATTCGCGCCATTCGCGCGGACTAGACGCGGGAATGAGGCGGAAATGCGGATTCCGCGCTAAATGCCTCATTCGCGCTGCGAGACCTTGAAATCGGCTATACCGTGGCTGGTCTGAACGCTGCATAAGACAGCAGCCTACACATTCCAAAACTTTTAAATTTCATGAAATATATAATGTTTTATATTTTGAATAATTGGCAACAAATATTTATACAGAATGCATTATTTATGTTTTAATGTTACAAAGATTCAAACATTTTTGATTGCCGTGCCTAAATGTAACAATTTTGTTAAAAAAAAATGTTTTTAAAGGCCCACTGAAGTACCCTGGAATTTGCAGCATTATTTGATGGGGTGATGTCAGTTTAACTGAAACATGAAGTCAGAACTATTGAGAAGACTCTTCCCTTTTTTTAAATAACCAAAAGTGTTTCATTTGTGGCTAGGCATGGGCCGGTTACCGGTTTCAAGGTATAGTGAGGTTTAAAACAGTCAAGGTTTCAAAACCACTAAAATGTTCGGTGACACCGTCTCCAAGGTATGAGCTGTGCTTAAACAAAATTCATTAAATCATGAAGTCATGTGATTGATTTGATGTTTACATTTAATATATATTACGAAAATATTATATATGTTTTGAAAGCATATTATAATTTAAAGGCTTTATTGTACCTGGCATTTGAAAATAACACATTTTAGTGTTGCAATGGCAATACCGCAAAACCGTGGTATTTTTGCTAAAGGTTATCATACCGCCAGAATCTTATACCGGCCCATGCCTATTTGTGGCACAGTTTAGCAAAGACGTACTGTAACAAAACATAAAGGACAGGACACTATCGCATATTAAAAGCATTTGATTGGACAGGAAATTTGATGAGAAGCTGAAGTGAACTGTAGGTTGAAGTCACAAAAACTAGCCTTTTTTTAGCGCATGTGCCAAACTGTAGGTTTTGAATGCATATATCTTCTGTATGAGAATTTTGTCAGTGTTTTGGACCACACAAGTTTATATTTATTCTTACTGTAGGCCTACGTATTTATACTAAAAGGAAAAAAGTTTAATTTTAATTTCATGGGGGTTTTAAAAACATTTATGAAAGCAAATCAATAAAATTCAAATAAAAACACAAACCTAACCAAATTTCATGCTGTTTGCATGCATTAACACAGCCAAAATGACAAACAAAAAAGAAAATTGGAAAAGGACAAAAATGTCCATGCGAACCAGAGCCGGCGCCAGACCATAACTAACAGGGGGGCACTCGGCTTCCAACGGGGGGACGCAATAGCAACAATTACTTGCAAAAACAAGACATTAAAACAACAAATACAGCAAGCACACACTCATACAACTGGTACAGACTGTCAGCTCATTTCCCGTATAAAGTGCAAAAGACCACAAACTATGCGCAAAACTATTGAACTTCGACCGCGGCGTGAGCGCAAGCTGAGCTCCGCTGCGCTCGCGCTTTACTCGATGCAACAACAAACCGCCCTCGCGCCACGCAAGCCATTAAAATGAATGGGTTTCATAGCGCAGCGCACACAGCGTCCTAGCTTTAAAAAAGCCGCTTTACCATAATCACATCGTAATGCTGTACGGTCTATAGTAACACTTCACATTTAAGCTTACGTAATTTAAAACAACGCTAACTTACCTTTGAAATAGCTGAAGACGGCGTGTAAGAACATTAAACTTCCTTAAATCAGTGTCCTGTAGATTTGTAAATTCCACCTCAACCTCTAATCTCTGAGTTTGAGCCAGTCTGTGTTTGCATGAAGATGAAGCAGGCGGTGCTGGTTCGTTCTAAATGTTCTAATATCCATATTTTACACGATCCATAAAATGCCGCGAAAAAACACGTTGCTAGTATCAAGTCACAAATATGCTAAAGACGAAAGACGGGTGAGACGCGGCAATACATCCAATCAGAGAACATGGTCTATTTTAATTAAAGAAAACCTATATCAACCATATTTTCCTCATTTGATTACATTACAAGTCATGAAACATTCAATGTTTAATTTATTTTAATTATTCTTGATATATATTATAATAAAAAAAATTATGTAGGGGGGGCACAACAACCTGTTCGGGGGGGGCACTGCCCGCGAATGCCCCTCCCCCTTGACGCCGGGCCTGATGCGAACGTTTGAGAGTTAACTATCACTGTGATACTGTGAGATAAATAACAAAAAGAAAAATCACCAGAAGATCAGATGTCATTTATAACTCATTTGCTTACTTCAATACTTATTAATATAATTCAGATATTTTTATTTATACATTTATTTCATTTAGCATATTTTCATGGTTTAGTACTGTTGTTTTATTACTTTTGTAATACATTTCAGCACTGTTTCACTTTGAGTGTTATGTTTGTTTTTTATCCAGTATCCATTTTAAAAACTATCGGTCAATTAATTGGTTATCAGCAAGTAGGGACCAACTTCGTTATCAGTATCAGAAAAATCCACTATCGGTTGACCTCTAACCCAGACTATACTTATAAGAAGTGAAACTAAACTGAATACAAGTGACAGAAATGTTTAAATATTATGCTTTCAACTCACATTTGCAAGTTTCACAGGAGTTTATTACTAGTTGCCACGTCCGGCATCTTGACATTTTGACAAACCATTATATGGTGGCCTGATAACCCCTCCTAATAGCATCCTTCTGTATTATGCTTTCCTGTTAATAATTATACCCCATATGTTTATATGCTATTATAAAACCATCGTGATTTTTCATGTAGCCTAATCATAAAATCATACTTATTTTACTGCTTCACATTAATCCTCTGTCAGATGGATCCAGTGAGACATGTGGATTGCATTAGCAGTGATTTTGTGTTTGATTGTCCCACGTGACACTTTTATTTATTAGGCATAAAATGTCATTCACATCCATCTATAAAATATACAATATCTGCAACATTCATATATTAGAGTCAAAGCAATATTTTATAATGCAGTAACTGTATCTTTTATTTCACTTCCAAATTTCTTTGAGTTAATTTTCCTTGAAAGAAACCCAGTCTGTGTGGCCAGACAAAACTAATACTATTTTCATATGGGATGTTGGTACAGTTCTGGCCTCTGTTGTAAACCATCAGTCAGACTTGTTTTAATAGGCGTCCCAAAATGAGATGCAGCCTTTTAAACATTGGCAGGTTGATAGCCAACATCTTGCCAATAAGTTACGATTCCCGCAAATGAACTGAATGGAAAAATGTTGCATTGCTGTAATATATTTGTATATGCTGATAGAGGTTTATTTCATGTGTGTGTATTCAGTGAGGAACTTTTGATTCTGTCCACTGTTACGTAATTTTGGGTAATTTGAGGCAGTCTGAACGGTGGGTTGAGAAACTGTCTGTGTGTCATATTTACAGACAGACATATTTACTGACCCACTTGTACATAACATCTCAACCACATCTTATTGAAGAGGAGGGACAAATCTCTTGCGGGGGACGTGGTAACCAGTACCATCTACCCTACCCATTATTTATTCCCTGCTGGTTGTCATGTTTCAGTTAGAAGACCTCAACCATGTCTGGACTGCTCATAATGAGATTGATGTAAACTACTGGAATACCCAACCTTTGTATTTGGGCTCTGGAGATGAGGATCTGGTATTATCATTGTCTGAGGTCAGCCAAGAAATGGCTTTTCTCTTTAGGCTATATGAAAAGGGGTGGTGGGGTGCAGAAAGATGAAAGTCTCATGCAATGTGTTCCTCTTACTGGAAAAAAAGGAACGTTTGGCAGCTATTGGCAGCTGGGTGGAGAGAAGTCTATTGTTGCTTCTTGTGGCCCGCATAGAGAAGGAATTGGAAAGAACGAACAGTCTGTTTGTCCAGCTGATTCCCTGCATCCCTCCATCTTATTCCAGCCAAGCACTTTTCCATCCCTCCGAGCACACGCGAGTCCTTAAACACTCCCACACACATTTAAACTCGACATTTTATTGTTAGTGAATATCGGCCTCACAATGACAATTCAGGCGCTGTTTACTGCATTTCAGTCTCAGTCTGTGATTGCTCTGGGCACATTTCCACTTACTAAACTCTGTAAAGATCACTGCCAGTTTATAAAGGTAGAAACTAATCTGCCTTTCGCCTCCTTCCTAATACTAAATCTATGATCAGCTACCGCTGCACACAGTTATTAAAGTCACATTTCTATTCTTCATACCTGCGTGTTTCCCTCTTCTTTTTATGTTACTTTCCACTCCGATGGACTTTATATCCTGTTATTATCTCACAGATCAGGATTAAAGAGGAGGCTCTTTAAATAAACCACAAACCACATGCTGAAAATATTGTGTCGTCAGATTTTTGGTCCAGAATTTGGTCAGATCTAGCCACATAATTTAATAATCTCCTGTAACATTCCTATCACGTCCTGTTTAATCAGATAGGTTTGTTTTGTTTGAAACCATATATGGTCTTCACGGAATAGATGGGTTCATTCTGTGGTTACGGATCAATCTCTTTTTCAGATAGTTGACTTAATATTTTCAGCAAATGTGTATTTTATGGTTTGGACGTATTTTAAAGTAGTTTTTAAGCAACCTGGTGAACTGGTGAAGTACTTTTATTTGCTCTCTTTCAAAGCAAAAATAATAATTGTAATAGCGGAGTGCAGTGGTTTGTGTACAAAAGTCTTCAAAGGATTTTTACAGCGCTGGGATTAGTTTAACAAAATCAATCTAGCACAAATACAAATTCATTACAAACATCATCACGTATCCTAATACGTCTTCTTCTTCTTCCTTTATTTATTTATGCTTTCCAGCATCTACGGCTATATTCAAGGCGAGGACCGGTTAATCCATACACAGGTTTTATTCAGACCATAGTTGATCCATACACAGGTTGGGGGAGGGAAAATTTGGCATCTCCAATTTGCCTAACTTGCATGTTTTTGGCCTGTGGGTGGAAACTGAAGTACTCGGAGTAAACCCACGCTGACACAGGGAGAACATGCAAACTCCACAAAGAAAAGCCACCTACTCTAGCCAGGGACCTTCTTGCTGTGAGGCAACAGTGCTACCCACTGAGCCACTGTGCCACTTCGTATCCTAATACAGATATACTATGATCGTAGAGTATGCACATGCCATGCATTTCCTATCCTCAAAGGTTTGCTTTGGCTTAGTATGCCCCAAACTTTTGTGCAGGCAAAAAGGTAAACAATAATATGTTATCTAGTATGAGTTTGAAGGGGGAGTGACACCAAAACTTTTAAACGCGTGGAGGACGCCAAATGCCAGCTTTCTTCAGATGAGCACTTTGATAACTGTGATACTTGAGCTGTGAGCCAGTTGGTTGTTGTGATATTTGTCCCGCCCTTCCTCCACTGTGATTGGACGGCCGTGTGAGAACTGACATTGACGAGCGGAGCTTTTCACCCAAAGTTGAATCTGTTTCAACTATCTGCTCTCAGCGCTGAGCGCAGAAAGACCACCAGCTGCTGAATGTTTTGAAAAAAGCCGCACTTCCATTGGAAACAATTGAAAACATGCGACGACCGCGGGCATAAAAGCTTTGGTGTGCACACCCCCTAAGGGGCGGGGACGCAGCAAAGCTTTTAAACGCGGCTGAAAACGCCTGAAGGATGGCGTAGCCAGGGCTGCATTCAGCCCCGACAAAACGTTGCACAACGTTTTTTAACAGGAACGGTGATGTGTCGAACATCTTGTTGTAATGATGCAAGAGTTGCAACCATGGTATACCTTAGAAGGTTCTTTGTGTTCTTTTAAAATGTTTCCGGAGCCCGATGAAATCGTTTTAAATACATGTTAACTCTTTCCCCGCCATTGACGAGTTAACCATATATGGTCTCGTCAATTAAGAGAAAATGCTTCACTGTCAATGACCACGTTTACATGCACACCAAAAATGCGATTATTTCCAATAATGCGAGTAAGGTTTTAATTGCAGTAAGATGTTTACATGACTGGAGCTAACCTCTTCACTCCGGTTTACATGCAGTTTTTATTTTCGGATTATTCACACAAAGTTCAATGCAGAGCACAAATGATGAACTCACATATATGGTCCACTGTTTTAATTTACTTACGTTAAATGACAAACACGTTGTTATAGATGTATTTCATTATCCGGTGCCGTGATGAAGATATAAATATGACAGTGCCTGTAAAGGGCGTTCACATGATATAAAAATATAGTTTTAAAAATCGTTTTATATTAAAGATAATAGCAGAGCTCACACAACAACTATAACGATAGCGATTTTGGCACATGATGAACGATAAACCATTGACAGCCAATCAAATCTATTTGAACTTGAAGTGCACGCGCACTTAAAATGCAGCAGAAAGCTCATTCATTGCTGAGGTTTATAACATAAAATTACCTCAGGTATCCAGCGCTGATGCTGTGAAATTTTTCTACCACACTGACTACGCCAAAAGGTATGATATTATTACACAAACTACTACATTCATTCAGTTGAGGACATCTGCTGGTTTCCCGCTGTGTAAATGCAACAAGAACAGCATATGTACATATTCAGTGACATGTAAACAATTGCAAAAAAAGTTTTTATTACAAGAAATATCCAATATTAGGTAATGCCGCGCTCGTTTTATCGAATTAGCATGAAGTTATCATTATGATGTGGTCACTAATATATTTATCGTTATAATTATCGTTATAATGTCATTTAAAGGTTTTATACACTGCTGTCGTGTTATTTGAGCTGTTTCTGAATGAAGGCAGACTGCTGACAGCGAGTCGTGTTGGCAGAGTTCATGTAAAACTTCCTAATGTCAAGATTAAAACGAATTTGTGCTTAAGGTGCGTGACTAAAACACACGTGCACTTAATTACTGCGGTATAAATGCGATTAAAGCGTTTACATGGACGCATACTGCGATTATAAACGGCGTACGCCACCTCTTTTAATGCGACTTTACTTATTGCGATTATGAGCTTAATCGCATTATTTTTATCGAATTATTGCGTTTACATGAGGTAAAGTATAATCGCAGTATTGACAAAATCCCATTATAATCGCATTATTAGGGTGCATGTAAACGCGGTGAATGACGAGAATTTCCGGCTCTCCGCAATACCGCTATTATCCACATTCACAACTTATACAACCTGGAAGTAACGCCTCGCGTGAAAGAGAAAGAATGCTTTAAGGATCGCTCTGCATCTGAAAAATGTAAAACATGCGCCGGCCGTGGACGTAAAAGCTTCGGTGTTTATAAGGTTCTTGGCAGTGATGCCATAGAAAAAACTTTTTTGATTCCTCAAAAAATCATTCGGCCAAAGGTGACTGAAACATGCCAAAAAGACTAATGTAGTACAAGGGTTAAAATGGTTGTTCAATGATGCACCTGAGCCACAGCGCTTGTCCCCGCCCCTTACACAATTGCGAGCATCCATTCAGGTTGTAGCGGTTTTTGAAAGTTGTTAAAGATGGCAGCTTTCCCGCGCATGGCTCTGTAAAAGCATTAAATAGATACAAATAAATCGGGTTAGGCACTTGAAGCAGTAGATTTCTGTGACCCACTTAATTTTGGGCCTTTATGTTGTTGAAGTTGATTTAGGGTTTTCTAAAATTGATGTCAAATCCACTATACTAAATTCTCCATCACTGTGATTTCTCCTCAGAGACATAGTTAAAGAAAATGATTTTCACGATCACTCTTGACCGGTCAACTATTCACAAATCACATTGTTCAGTGATGGATTCCGTCAGGGCATGCAGCATCAAAATGGCAAACCAGTTTGCCTGGTAATATCAAGCATATTGCGTCAGAGTCACATAAATCATACAATTATTTCTATAAATTGACAGTAAATTGACAAAAAAATTATTTTAAAGGTCACTGTGCTTCAGTATCTTACAATCCTTTGTCCTCCCACACTAAATAATGAGCTTGAATTGTTCAACCTTATTTGTATTCCTGATGCATAAATACATTATAGAGGAACAAGATAATTGCAGAATACAGCTGGTACTTGGGTAATAACCTTTCTGATTTGTACATACAGAAAATTCATGGTGCTTGAGCTCTTTAATTGTAAAGCTAATTAGAAAAAAAATTCTTTGTTTGTTTTTTCTTATCAAGCCATAGAGGACGTTGGATGTCTGGGTATGGTTCAAAGTTGTTTGAAAGTGCTAGGATGTTTTTGTGTAAGAGTCATTTATTAGGATAGTTCCATAAAGCAGACCATCACTGCAACTCGTGAGTGCAGCCAAAAATAGGGAGTGTCCACATAAACACAGGTGCAAAAATGTATCTTGAGTGTTCTCAGATAACTTGAGTGTTCTTAAATAACTGGATTTGCTATACACACGCGATTTTTGGATCGACAGACCCTTATTATACTGTATAATATCTTTGTACCTAGAGTTTTTATAGTACCTCAGAGGGTACATATTGGTAATGGATTCAAATCTGTACCTACAGTGACTGCTTGGGACCATTTTTTCCCTGACATTTTAGAATTGCACTGCTGTAAAAGAGATCTGTCCACTGTTGCTCACAATGCCAGAGGGCTGTACAATAGCTTTGGGGGCTGAATATGCTTCCTTTGCGCAACTGTCAATCCCACATCCACATTGAGAGCGTGCCTTTGCAATTACTTTGTAGTTTCTACGGAAGTTGAAACAGCAGCAGACGACATTGCCGGTTTATACATACATCATTGCCTCTTGCAACCAAATACCTACATATAGGACCTATTAACATGGGTGGATTCTTGATACATATTATAAAAAATTAATTTAAAGTAACTATTAAAAAAATGCTGGTGTAGACTTTGTGTAAAAAAAAATGTTTTAAGAGAGACTCGAGTCACTTGACTTCACACACACCCTTATGAAGTTTGTTATTCAGAATTCTATAATTTTGTGAAATAACCAGTTTGACATACTGATAGGACGTTTAGTTTTGTTTTATGATAAATGTGTTGCATGCTATTAAAATTAAAGGATTAGTCCATTTTCTTAAAAAAATCAAGATAATTTATAGCCTGGTTAGCCAGACCTACATCAAGATGTAAGGTCTGGCAACTCTTCACACAAACGGCTCAATGCAAGGGGCGGGATATAAGGTTGTCCCTCAAAATGCCTCTGCACGCAATAGGATAGTGCTATGACGGATCAGAGCAACGAAGAAGGTGACGTGGTTACCGTAACCAGTCGGCAAAACTCCAAACACATCTTTCTTGCTTAAAAAGGACTTCAGTAGGGTTTATTTGCGCTTCTCTCAAAGAAAAACATAAGTCTAAGTCCTCCAGAGTCGCGGCCAAAGCCGCTTCAAAAGATAGCTGTTCGCCAGCAGCAGCAGCCATTCTCTGTTTTCAAGTAGGAACCGTTGCAGCTCTGTCGTCATCATGTTAAGCCCGCCCCACAGACGCTACACACGATGTGATTGGCCTGACCAAATTTTGGTTTTTGGACCGGTTAAGTGTATTGTGAGTGCCTAGACTAAACCCTGGCAGCAAATATATTTTGCGGCCGCTAGGGTGCGTCTAGATTTCTAGGCTAGATAATTTACTCACCACCATGTCATCCAAAATATTGATGTCTTTCTTTGTTCAGTCGAGAAGAAATGTTTTTTGAGGAAAACATTCCAGGAATTTTCTGATTTTAATGGACTTTAATGGACCCCAACACGTAACAGTTTTAATGCAGTTTAAAATTGCAGTTTCAAAGGACTCTCAACGATCCCAAACGAGGCATAAGGGTCTTATCTAGCGAAACGATTGACATTTTTGAGAAGAAAAAGCAGCACTTTTAAACAACAACTTCTCGCCTATCTCCGGTCCCGTGACGTGCCAGCGTGACCTCACATAATTTTTCTGGTCAAAAATGACAATCGATTCGCTAAATAAGACCCTTATGCCTCGTTTGGGATCGTTTAGAGTCCTTTGAAACTGCAATTTTAAACTGCATTAAAACTGTTATGTGTTGGGGTCCATTAAAGTCCATTAAAATGAGAAAAATCCTGGAATGTTTTCCTTAACATATTTTCTTCTCGACCGAACAAAGAAAGACATCAACATTTTGGAAGACATGGTGCTGAGTAAATTATCTGGATTTTTTTAAAGAAAATTGACTAATCCTTTAATAGATCTTCTTTAAGCTGGACTCTTAGTACAAGATGTACAAGATTACCAGATGTACTACAAATTTGTTTTTATGGAATCTGCAAATTCAAGCTGACTGCGAGTTTTGAACATTTCCATAAGGGTGTGGGTGGAGTGCAGAAGCATCTAAGTCTTTGTCCTGAAGGAACCTTTTCATTGTCAGGACAGACAATGCCTCGCGGGTACTACTCATTCAGCTATAGTCAGGGGGTCTTATTAGAAGGGAAAGTAGACCAATAAAAATCAGGGTCAAGAGATAGAGAAGATCAGTTGAGGGGCAGAGAGGGAAAGACAGTTTGTGCAAGAACTTTAAAAGATCAAAAAATGGAACCACAAGGTTAAAGCGTCTGCTGCAACTTCAGGTCTGCTGTATGGAAGTGGAACTGGCCAGGGCCAAACCATGTCAATGTTCATCACAATCCCAATTCACAGTGATTTACAGCTAAGATCAAGCAAACTTAAAAAGGATGAGCTCTACTTTAACATGCTCAAGGCTGTTTTGAAAATTTTTCCATCATCCTCTCCAGCCTTTTTTGAAACCCAAAATATAACCCAAAATGTCATATTTGCCCCCATATTATTTAAACTAGCCTACTTAAAGGCTTTAGGGTGTCCCATAAGCATTACTGAGCTGTGCTCCTTTCCCACATTGCAATAACTGATGTCTGTCTTAAATTAGATTGAGATTGTATATGATGTTTATCTTTTTTGCTCGAACAGCTGTTAAATGGCTAAAAACAGTTGTCTTGGAGCCATGGGGTAGTGGTATTGTAGCTCACACGGCAGAGGCATGACAAAGTGCTTAAGTGCAACAGGTTTGAGTTTGGACTGTCAGGTGTTCTGAATGTTATAAGTGATGATCAGTTTATTTAATGTTGCACAAGTCATGAAGATAAATGATTTGAAACATTTCAGGTTATTTCAGGGGTCATTGAGTTGTTTAAAAGGGGAATGGGCCTTGTGCAAAAAAAAGATTCTTCATTATTTACACATGTGGAAATTATATAATCATTGGCTTTAATATTTAAATCTTGTATTGTAGGGCTGTAGATACTGGAGTACTGTATTTTCACCAAACTACTCTTTCTTGTATTGCTTATTTAGCAACAGTCTTTTTTACTTTTTTGTTTATTTTGTTTCAATTCATAAGCATTTCAAGAAGCAAGCAAGGCTAAAATAAATAATAGATAATAAACTGAAGATCATGTTTTGTTATGTAAAATGCTTTTCCAAGTAATTTTTGTTTTTAATATGACTCAGTTCGGTTTTATCAACAATGATTTGTTTTTTCAGTGTTTAAACTAACTTTGATTTGTTCAGTTTTATGGTTATATAAACATACAAATGTTTTATAGCTTTGCTTTCTTGTTGATAGTCCCAAGTGTGTGTGTGAATTCTGTTCCAACTGACTTTAAGCAATAAAACTGCAAAGACCCCAAATGGTAATACAATAATGAGACTGTGCCTCCTGATTTTAAAATACTAAATGTTTTGATTTTGGACATTTTGAATGTATGTAAAGAATTAAATTAACAAATTTTTGTCTTTCTTCTATAGAGGTCTATTCATTACCATTCATGATCGTTCGCACATCGCCACAATGCTGCAGAGCTGGCCAGAGGAAAATGTTCGTGTAAGTACTGCCCACTCACATCTACACCAGCTTGTGCTATTACAGAATGTACCAGAACTGACTTAGATTTAAGACTCCTGGGGTTTGTCAATTCCAAAGGCATTGAATCCAAATGTAAATGACTTGCTTAAAACAGTGTCATGATGTTATAGTACCTTGCCTGTTAAGCTTTTAAAAGTTATTAAGGTAATGATGTCACACCAGTAGGGCTTCGGGCATGTTGGGAAAAAATGTAGGGTGGCATGATATGAACCAGTAAAAATAATTAAACTGCATCACACAGTTGATGGAAAACATGTTTGGAATTAATAGTGTCCGGCAATGTAGTTGAACAGCTTTCGCTGTCGTGTTGAATTTGTTGGGTTATAAGGAATATGTGAAAATGGAGTTGTAAAAGCTGAAAAATCTATTTTAAATCCATCACATATTTAACCCAGCTAAATTTGTGATTTACTCTTTTCTACATAAAAGCCTAACATTCTATATCATGTAAATAAAATTAGGTGAAAATATAACCTTAATATCTTTAATATTGACTGAGTTAAAGATTAAAATCGATGAGTGAAATAAACACTGGATGCTCCAAATCTCACAATTCGATGATGAGACTTGAGCCTGAATTTCACAGACAGGCTCACAAATAACATAGGACCAGTCAGGAGGTTTTATAACAAAATAAAATTGTATAAATGAAGAAGCAGCTTTTGTATAATAACTACACAGCATGTTATTCCATTCAGTAGGCTACCAATGAAAAGTACCAATTGTAGGTACTTTAAGGTACACCAAACGTCTGCCTCAATGTTTAAACATTCAAGTGAAAGGCTGACATTCATTTGTGTACAAACAAACAAAACAAGCTGAGTTCAAACAAACATAAGAGTCCACAAATAATAGTTTCCAGGCAACTCATCTTAAAAGATGCCTGATGTATTCTCCGTAATGATATTTCAGTGGCTTTGACATTTCAATAATAACTTTGATTTTTTCCATGGAAAAAGGACACCCTGCAATACAGCTCACCCTTTGGGAAACACATTTAATATCTGTTTGAAATCAGCTTTATTCACACAAAGTTTTTCAGACACGCTGTCTGTCAGTACAATCTGTTTCAAAAAGAGATTGCATAGAATTTGTCATTGACTATTTGTTGTTTTTTGGCAGGCTATAGTTGTCACCGATGGCGAGAGGATTCTGGGCCTAGGGGATCTGGGCTGTTACGGAATGGGCATCCCTGTGGGTAAACTGGCCTTGTACACCGCCTGTGGGGGAATGCCGCCTCAGCAGTGCCTGCCTGTCATGTTAGACGTGGGAACAGACAATGAGGTGAGCAGACCTGTGGCACCACGGCCCACCAGACCGTGACAGCTGACTCCTGCTTCCATTTCGGATATAATCAAAGGGAGACCTAACGACGTCACTATTTTTAACGGCCACATCCTCTCTACAAAGACAATTTCCTACCGTGTTTGTTTTTACCGGTCGCAGCACTGCAGTGTCGTAGCAGAAAGGCTGACGTTATGGCAATAGCTGTAGGCTAAGAATAGCCCTGTGAGCGCAGAGGTAAATTTAGTCTGTGTCACCCTCGGCGGGTCCAAGGGTGTGGCATTACAGGAATAATAAACCACTGGCTCATCTGCCAAGGGTTTGTGCCAGGGTACACCTGGTGCTTCCTCTTCTGCTGCCAAAGGCTGCGACTTATGCCTGCCGTAATAGATGCCAAATCTGTAAAGGGAGAAGGAAAGTTCAAATTAAGAAAGGGAGGTAGGAAAGAGAGACTTAAAAAAAAAAATTGACTGAATAATCTGCACAACATGAAGGTTTTCATTAATAAAATAGTATGGGATAGTAAGTCTTACTTTACTTGTTTAAACCATAAAGGTCTCTAGATTAACTGTAGTAAAATTTGTTCTTTTAAAAGGGCAAAAGGGTTGGAAAGTAAATATATACACATACATTTGAAACACTTGACTGAAATGAAATGTTATCTATATGATCTTAAAAAATCTTTTCATCTGAAGGTGTTTGGTTAAAAAGGATTAGTCAATTTTTTTTAAAAAAATCCAGATAATTTACTCACCACCAGTGATGGGAATAACAGCGTTATAAGTAATTGGCGTTAGTAACTGCGTTATTTTTTTCAGTAACGAGTAATCAAATAAATTACTGTTTCCCCCGTTATAACGCCGTTATCGTTACTGACATTAAAATGCTGCGCATTACTAAAATTGATCTTACTGTAGTGATTTTCAGCCGCGTATGCTCACTCTCTCAGCCAAACACTGTTTTTCTCTTGTGTGTGTTGTGAGAAACATAACGGATGATGATTGGCTTAATTTCCATCGGTAGCCAACCAGAGGCAGAGTTCACAAAAAGCCCCGCCCACACGCGCAAGTCCGAGGAGCGAGCAGCAGTGGTAAAAAGTCTGAGCAACTTGGTCACTTTGTCGCTAGATTTAGCAACTTTCTATCACTTTAGCGACTTTATAGGACAAATCTAGCTATCTTTTCTGGCGTGGTTGGAGACTTTTGTAGACTGACATGAAAATACGCGTCGTTTTCTCTTCTCAACGAGCAGCGGTGCTGCTGCTGACTGTGCCCCATCTCAAAGCACCGACATGCAGCCCGGTCATCGCGCATCAATCACTCCGAAAACACCGGCGACAGGGCGATGGCAAGTACAACAAGCTCAAAGGTAGCGGTCGCAAACACGAAGTATAAAGCACTACTTTGCCATTGTTGAGGTGAAAGGCAAGAATGTTTGTGTAATGTGCAACTTATGCCCATGAAGAAAAAGTCTCTACACGTCTGTGGCAAGTAATTCTGATCTAATAAAGCACCTCACATCGTCACATGCTGCCACAAAATTAGTGATTTCTCTTTAGTATAAATTTTAGTCATTTAACATATTTAATTTTGTAAGGGGCATTCAAGTTATTTGAAATATTAAATTTTTTTTAAGTAACGCAGTAATTACTTTTTCTGGTAATTAATTACTTTTATAATAATGTAACGCAGTTACTAACTCAGTTACTATTTGTGAGAAGTAATTAGTAACTATAAGTAATGAATTTTTTAAAGTCACGTTCCTAACACTGCTCACCACCATGTCATCCAAAATGTTGATGTCTTTCTTTGTTTAATCGAGAAGAAATTATGTTTTTTGAGGAAAACATTTCAGGATTTTTCTCATTTTAATGGACTTTAATGGACCCCAACACTTAACAGTTTTAATGTAGTTTAAAATTTCAGTTTTAAAGGACTCTTAACGATCTTAAACGAGACATAAGGGTCTTATCTAGGAAAACGATTGTCATTTTTGGCAAGAAAAATAAAAAATATGTACTTTTAAACCACAACTTCTCGTCTTCCTCTGGTCCTGTGACGCGCCAGCACGACCTCACGTAATACATCATCACGTCAAGAAGTCACAGATGACATATCGATACTACGCCCCAGTGTTAACAAGTGTGGAGAAAGAGGACCGTTCCGACGTTGTTGTATGTCGAATGATACTTATTAATGTCTTTGTGTCCGCAAATGTGAGTTTCATATATGTAACACGTGACCTTTCCACTGCATTACGCAATTATGTGAGGTCGCGCTGGCGTGTCATAGGACCGGATGAAGACGAGAAGTTGTGGTTTAAAAGTGCACATTTTATTTTTCTTGTAAAAAAAGACAATCATTTCGCTTGATAAGACCCTTATGCCTCGTTTGGGATCATTTAGAGTCCTTTGAAACTGCAATTTTAAACTGCATTAAAATTGATAAGTGTTGGGGTCCATTAAAGTCTATTAAAATAAGAAAAGTCCTGGAATGATTTCCTCAAAAAACATAATTTCTTCTCGACTGAACAAAT
Organism: Paramisgurnus dabryanus; assembly: GCF_030506205.2. Lineage (NCBI taxonomy): Eukaryota > Metazoa > Chordata > Actinopteri > Cypriniformes > Cobitidae > Paramisgurnus > Paramisgurnus dabryanus. Next base: position 13,569,808 of record NC_133349.1, read on the forward strand.
AAAGACAAAAATATTAAAAGATAAAAATATAGCTGTGCCAAAGAGATTAATTTATGTTATTTAGAAAACAAAAATTTTATTTTACATTTTTTTTAAAATAGATGACTTGCACTGAAGGAAAAGCAGCCAAAAAGATCCCAGAATATGTGAACAGATAATAAAATATGACAGTTTTGATTTATTTTGTATGATTTTAGTCACCAACATAATTCCCATATTACATTTTTGTCAAGTTTATTATTATTTTGTAATGTGGAAAAAATATATAAATAACTTTTAACTGGTAGAGTACAGTGCAGAAGCTGTAGATCTCAAAACTGGTATTAAATAAGCTGTAATTGTTTTATTGTATAAGTGTATAATGGAAAGTGTATATTTTTAGATGCTATAATTAGTCACTATTCAAATTTTTCACAGGTTTAACTTTGCAGAACTCCTCCAGTGTGACCATAAATTTTTCAAAAGTACAAATATTCCATGTACTCTCGAAATTAATGAGACGTCATAAAAAGTTATAAATAAAAATAGCTGCAGATGGAGTATTGCATTGCTCCCTCAATACTGGTCTGTCAAGTCAACTGCCCAAATACATTTCTTGCTTTTGCATCCGTTGCTCAACTCATCAAACCACTTGGTACGTTTGTAGGTCTGTAGAAAAGCTTATAAGAAGTAAGGGCGTAAAAGTGCATTGACACTGTTGAGTAACTGCTCTGACTCAGTTTTCCCATTCAGTCCCGATTCAGTATCCTGCAGGCCTGATCCACATGTGCTTTTTGCTGTGATGCTTAATTTGTGATCAAAATACACAATTAGACTCAATTGCTGCCTTGCGTTTGTGTTTGCAAGTGTATTCCGATAAATGGGGTTAATTTACTTTTTCATTTAATTTGTTTTCATTACACTTTTTGTATGTGCTGACGTTTTGCGCTTACGGGGTTAATATTGTGTGTGTGATAAAGAGAATGAAGGTTTGAATGACGTTTGATATTTGGGGCAAGTTTGTTTTAGCTTTTTAAATGATCTCTGTATACACACACATGCATTCTCACAGAGCACTGTTTCGACCCGCACACGTGGCTCAGTGTTTGGTGTCCGGTTTATTCTTCCCTCTCTATACAAGTTTAAAACTAAAGATCTTTTTATGCTGCACTGTTGGCTGACTCGGTATGAAGCCTGAGGTTATTAAGACCTCATATTCTAAAGAGATGACAGATCTAATGATAGATTCATTCAAGACTTACTGTACGTCCCCACAGCTGCGTGTGTGTTTTATAAGACTGTGCAGTCAGATGATAAAATGGGTGTTATTAAAGGATTATGCCTGCTGTTATTTCTAAGGGAGCAAGACGCCTACTGACTGAGGTCAGACTGTCTACCGTAGTTCGACCCGTCAGAGGGAGTAGGACAATTGCTTCTGGATCAGTTTTGTCTCTTTAAACACACTCAGTAACGTTAGTAGAGACTGAGAGAAATCTGATTCACAATCTGTATGCATCATTTATAAACGCTTGATCCAGGTTCTGCACGCTTCAGTTGAACTCTAATCCGCATAAAGAAAAATGCATGTGGTTTTTCTGAAGAGAATGTTGAGCTGTTCAGACTTTTTATTATAAGAGTTTAATGGCACTGAAAATATTTTTTGTATAGATAAGATAAAATAAGAACATGCACTACTGCTACTACTGTATGTGAGTTTAAATCTGGTTTATTTACAATTTATATACACAATCCTCCTGGCATATGTATTTTATCATAGCCTTTTCAGCTTGACTGCTCCAAACATGGGACTGTGTGGCCAGTGTACATTTACCCTTACTATTCACCCTGTTTGTGTAAATCCATCTGAACACAAGTCTGGTAATTTGTAGTTGCAGTGTCATTCCAGGTTGCTCATGCACAAAAAGTCGCTCATGAATCCGAACTGAAGTCACATAAACACTATCTGTTAGCTTCCTTTTTTGTTTTGTCTCTTTGTAAACAACTCCTGTTAGTGTTGTGCCCAATATAAACAGGCCTGGCTTTCATAAGGAGAATTTCAGGCTCCCAAACACAATGCACCATACAGCGGCTGATACCGCATTAGCTTTTGTGTATCTAGTAAAAAATGAGGTTAGATGTTTGTTCTCAGTATGCAAATTCATAATCCCATTACCGTCTTCTGCATATATTGACATGCAAAAAAAAAACGCCTCTTGTGACCACAAAAACACACATACAGTACATTCACATACGCTGAAAGGAAATCTAAATGATGTCATTGCAAACAATATGCTGTTTGTTGTGGGTGGCCTAGGCAAAGAAAACTATGAAACAGGTCTAAGTCCCACCTCTCTCTCTCCTCTCGTTCTCTTATTCTTCTCTGACTGTGACTAACAGACCCTGACTGTGTTCTGTTCCTCTCCGTTAATCTCACCTGAAAGACTATATACTGTACTGTTCATACACACAAAGCATGGTTCATCAAAACCAATTCAAGAAAGGAAAACGTATCTCTCTCATCACCCACAGAAAAATCAAGACTTCAAAAGATTTACTGTAGAACTTTGTGAGTGTATCTGTTACGATATACAGTGCTTAACAAATGTATTTAACAGTATTGATGATAACCAAACTCACTTTTAAGCACTTTAGTCACAGTAGTATTTCTAAAGCTAAAATATAATTATTGTTATCCATGTATTTTCAATTTAATGTTTTACAAGAAAGGCAGAACAAATAATGAAGCAATTTATTACCTTTTTATTCAGATGCCCAATTACAGATATTTACTTGCAGTCCTTAATAGAAAAAAAGTTTTAATGCTTGAATCTTGATTCATTTCTTACTTCAGAGAGAATTTAATGTGCCGGCTCAAATTTTGGAATATAAACACAAATTCAATATGACATTCTAACTACTGTTCAACATAGCCAAATATCGATAACTCTTTGAAAAGAAAAGAGTTGGTTGAGCTGGTTGATCTTTGAGACAAATGGACAGGTGTCTTATAAATTTGTTAAGCATTGTACACTGTCACAAATAAAGGTAAACTAAAAGGTGCATGTTGGTACTGTACCTCAAAGGTACACAATTGTACCTTAGGGAAACATACTGGTAGGTACATAATATTGGTGATATATTTCAGAGCTTGTTATATTTCGTATTGATTTTTACATCAAAAATGTATTACAGAGAGCAATGCATACAGTAATGTAAAAATGACACACAATTTGTTAAAAAATTTATTTTTGACATTTTGAGAATCTCCTGAGTGTACCGATATATCGGCCGATTGATGCTTGCTATGCTTCTCAATGAATTACGGTGAAATGCTGCTACTGTACATCCAAAAGCCAGAGGGCGCTCTTGTGCAGAAACTCAATATGCGCTGCAGATGAAGAACCATACACACGCAGCTCCAGGAAATGGCTTAAGTATATGGTTGTGTCCCAATTCAAAGGCTGCGACCTTCTAAGGACGTATTTTAAGACCGACTGTGTCACAGCAGCGCGACTTGAGGCTGGGAAGGCCGTCCCAATTCAAAGGATGCTTAGAATGAAGCCTCAAAATGCGTCCTCATTTCCCCGCGCTTTTAAGGATAGAACGAATGGATCCTTAACAGCCGAGGATATCCCAAGAGTCATTGCGCGTCTGCAATGGCTGAATATAATGGCTGGATATTCTAAAATAAGCAATTAAAACCTTTTTTAAATAAAAGTGTATTTATCAGAAAAAAAAATTCTTGTCACTGTATTATAAGTTATGTTTTGTGTTAATATTATTATTTTTAGGTTGCGTTTATTTCTAAGGTTGATTAATTTGATATACAGTTGAATAGTTTAATCTACATCAACGTGTCATATTTTCTAAAATAAATTAATATTTTTCTGATTTCATATTTATTTTAATAAGTCAGAAACGTCCACTGTGTCCTACTGACAGGCGCGGTGGGCGCATGCAGCAGGTGACGCCAATTATGGGTCCACCGAAGGTTAGACCGCCTCATTTCAGTTTTCTTCGCGAACTTCTGAGGCTTCCACCTTGAAAGACCGAGTGCTCACCTTTAAAGGTCTCATGCTTATAAGGTTGCAGCCCTTGAATTGGGACACAGCTTATATCTATATGGCTGTTCTTCAAACCTTTTTAGGTATTTTCATGATAATAAAGAAAATGTATAAATGATTTTGTTTGACGAGTATTGCTTTTTCAAATGCATGTTATAAACGACTCAAACTAACAGTGATTTCAGATCGATACGGACTTTCTGACCATTCTGACCAAAAGCCGTCGTACATAAAATAGCTGTGAATAATATCGGCGGTGCGATTCAGAATTGTTATCGGCCACATATTATTAGTGTATATCGGTATTTATCGATGCATGCCTACATAAAATGGTACAAAGCATGTCACCTTTTAAAAGGTCCTAATATGTACAATTTAAATACAGATAGGCCTATATATACATTTGATACCAGTATGTACAGTACCTTTGAGGCAGTTATATGCACTCGTTTGGTACCAGTATGTACCTGTGCCAGTGAGGCACTAATTTGACTGATTTTAACTTTTTGGTTCATTCACACTGCCAATGATTTGCCGGCATGCGTGTGTGCATTCACACAGATACTGTACATATCCCGGAGAGACACATGACGTATTTGAAGTCCTGCCTTTGGTAGTTTTTTCTCTGCAGCGTCTTTTTTCTCTCTCCAGAAACCACTTAAGTGCATTTTTGTTTATGATATGACTGTCAAGGAGCGTGTGACGGGTGCAGTATGCTGGTGAATGATTTCAGCTTCAGTGGATATTTGACGAGCTCCCTTGAGTCCAGTTTGCAGACATTTCTTATCGTGAATGTTAATCTGCATGTAAACCCCTCATTTTAAAGAGCTGAACCATAACTTCTTGTTGCCATGACACGCACGTCCTCACTACGGCACCCCCTTACGGCATTGTTTCTGCGTCTTCTTCATGCATTTAAAACCATTTTGAAGAGCTAAACGATATATCTTGTTGCGATGATGCGCAGGCATTTTTGTTTATTATAAACTCATATGAGTGTGTGATGCACTATTCTTATATGCTGGTAAATGATCTGCGCTTCAGCGCGGAGAGTGATGAGCTGATATCTGCTTCAGTCCAGTTTGCAGACATTTCTTGTCGTGAATGTTAATCTGCATGTAAACCCCTCACTTTAAAGAGCTGAACCATAACTTCTTGTTGCCATGACATGCACGTCCTCACTACGACACCCCCTTACGACATTGTTTCTGCGTCTTCTTCACACTGAGGGCTTTCCTGGTATCTTACGGCAATGTTACTAGATCTTCTGTCCGGGACGTGTTTGCGTTCACACAGAAGCTTGTACTCTTATTTTTGACCCATAAATATTGGACAGAACACGTGCTGGGTTAAAAATTACCCAATGTTGGGTTGTTGTTATGTAACCATGGGGTATAATAACCCAGCAATTGGGTTAAAAACCCAACATTGGGTAAATTTTTAACCTAGCACGTGTTCTGTCCACTATTAACCCATTATGGGTCAAAAATAACCCAACCATGTTTAGAGTGTGTCGGCCAATTTTACGGGTATTTTCTGGGACCAAAGTGCTGTGTGAATGAGGTTCTAGAGGCCATTTTTTGAATTTTTTTCTGACATTACAGGTGCTTATTAAATCAGTATTATGGTGGTGTGAGGGCAAGATCTGACCAAAAGGTGCTGATCAGAAATTATTTATTTCAACATTTTGGCAACCATTGGATTAAAAAACTTAAGGATAGGTTGTTGCTTTATTTCTCTTTAATAAAGAAATTTCTGCTTTAATAATAACTACTTTTAGTAATTATTGGTTTGTGTTTCAATAGATTTAGGGCTATTTTTCATAATTTTGGTTAGACATTTTGATCCAGGTCATTTACGGTCACAGTCAAATGATTTAGAAAGTTTTAGTCTCTATATGGGCTACAATTATCCCATAAATTCAGTATATGAGGGGTTTGTCTTGGCTTCACCCCTTAAGTACAATAACTGACCCTCATGTCATGATAGCATTGTACACTGAGGAGCAGTGACAGTTTGACGTTTCTCCTTAAATCAAAGCCGTTCTCGCCCTGTATAATACATGGTCCTGAAAGAGGTTCTTTTATAGGACTCTTTAAAGAAGCCAGTCTCTAAGTATGCACTTTAAAGTGAACGCACAATAAATCAGCCTCCAGACATGCATACTCTTATATCTGAGCTCTCCATTTCTCTTTACAGACTGATGATTTTGTCTATCCTCTTCAAACCAGACAGTGCTCCATTTAAAAAGCACAATAGTCACGTAAAAGTACTAAGGAGAATGATCCAAAGACGTGCTGAAGGTGAAATATCCCCTTTAATAAAATTCATTCAGCTTTCATGTTTTTTTCAGCCTGCATGCCATTACACTTACACAGTGTTTCTCTTGTAGCGTGATCTTGCGTAGTTTTACAGGCCAGTGTGAAAGAACTCAATACAGACTCGGTTCTTCAGTTACAGTAATGACACAGGCCATTGAAAATAAATGAAAAGAGAAGCTGTGTATGTATGGATTTTGTAAATGTTGATACTGTATATGAATAGTCCATAAATATATGTCCAACATACAAAATGTCACGCTACTGCATAATGTGACTACAAAAAAAAAATGTTCATTGAAATTAAGCAGGTAAATAGTTCTTATGGATTATTATCATCTATGCAGAGTCTTCTTTGTTTTCAGTTTTTGAATAGTAAATCAGTAATGTACCTGCAACCTCTTTCTCTTTGATTTAGTGCCGCACAACTCTTTCCTCTTTGTTCCATTTCACATCACCAAAGCGGTTCAAGCTCATATAATGTGAGGCGCACAATGTGAAGTCTAAATGCAACTGAGACTGATGAAGGTGTCATGTATTTTTTTATGGATTACTGGCACACAACGGCGATGAAGTGCCCAAAACAGCTCTCTCTTTCTTCCCCGTCATCTTCCCCTGTTTTTCCCATAGCCTTCCAGTACTCGACGATGTCCGCAGATTCGTACGAGAGCGACAGCTGCTTTGCTTCTGAATGCTGTTCGGTTGTTTTTTCTCACGTGTTGGCCTCTTTCTGTCTTGCTTTATGCATTTATGCATTTTTCTTTCCCTTGGTTTTTGCGTTTCTTCCTAATGCATGCTGAAAGGCAAAACGCACAAAGGACTGTGGGAGGTTTAAGAAGCGGGGAACCCGATTACAATGTGTAATGTAATTAAAGCGGCGCTGTGCACATCATACACGTTTTGACGTGGGTGTATTGTATATTAGCTTCTTATTTTCACATGCATTGCAGTTTTTAGAGTCTATATTTATAATTAAAGGTTACAGTGTTGGGTAGAGATAATGTTTGATATAACAAGGACATTATGAATTTACATTTAAGGACCAGTGTTGGGGAAAGTAACTTTTAAAAGTAATGCATTACAATATTAAGTTACTCCCCAAAAAAGTAACTAATTGCATTACTTAGTTACTTTTCATAGAAAGTAATGCTTACGTTACTTTTAAGTTACTTTTGCGTTACTTTTTCTTACTTGGCTGAGGCTTGATCTCGTTCAGGCCTTGCAGGTGTTTTTATGATCGCAGAAATGTCAAGCTCTGGGCTGCCATCTCCGTTTCTGACTCAAACTGTTCCCGCTTAGGCGCACAGACTGCGTAATTATACGTTAAAATGTTCAGTTTAATTCAGTACATTATTTTATTTTGAAATTGAATTAATTAAACTCAAAAGTAACTCGCATTACTTTTTTTTACGTAACTCAAATATTAACATGTACATTTATAAAGTAATGCGTTACTTTACTCGTTACTTCAGAAAAGTAATATTATTACGTAATGCGCGTTACTTGTAATGAGTTACCCCCAAAAGTGTCACTGTTAAGATACAATGCTTCTACTGTATGTATAATAATAATACAAATGCTGTTTTGATAAATAACATTAAAGTATACAGATTTGTATACTTTTTAAAGATAGTATATATTTTATAGTACTGAGCAAAGATGAATTGCGATTAATTGCATACAAAATAAAAGTGATTTTTTTCTGCGTACTGTGTGTAATTATTAGGCATATATACAGTAACCACACACACATACATATATTCATTTCCGAAATTTTTTATATGTAATTTTTTATATCATATAGAATATATAAAAATATAAATAAATATATATACGCATGTAAATGTTCTTAAATACATACATAAATGTGTGTGTATTTATACATAATTACACACAGCACACACTCATATATTATGCAAAAATCACTTTTATTTTGTATGCGATTAATCTTTGCCCAGCACTAAATTATTTTATTTTAAGTAAATATTGTTTTTATTATACAAAATATTATTATTATTATTATTATTTTTGTGCAGCGGGGTGTGAAAGCTTACACTGTAAGCACTTACAGTACATTCACACGAGGCGTAAGCTTTAACACTTCTCATTTACTTTTAATGGGTGATGTCATATGCATTGCCGAACTGAATTGTGAATCTGTTAACGTCGCGTCTTGCCGTTACTCGTGGCAGAAGCTAAACATTTTTAAATTTTTCAAACGCCAACGTGTGCGTCAGCCAATCAGATTGCCTTATGCAGATAACCTTTGCAGAGCCAGACAATAACGTTTTTGCAAGACCGGAGAACAGAGGAGCATGTGCTGCGGCCACTGTGATTGACTGGTGGCCAGGCTTCAAACCCACACTCCAAGCGTTACCGCTTACGCCCCGTGTGAATGTACCATTACTGTAAACATGTCATAGTGGTGATAATAAATCATCATGTCATGAAATGGCGTCCACTTGATGAAAGTATTAGGCTATATTTGGTATAAATTAATTTCCTCTTTCTCACTTACTTTCTGCAGGAGCTTCTTAAAGACCCTCTGTACATTGGTCTGAGACATAAAAGAATACGTGGAGAGGCTTACGATGAACTGCTGGAGGAATTTATGAAGGCTGTGACAGACAGGTAAAGAATATCTACCAAGCCCTTTTACCTCACACAGCAAACTCTTCCTCCAACAGACCACTGATGGAAATGCCTGGAGTGCATAACTGAGCCGTTGCGTTGCAGGAATGTGGTGGCAAGCGCGTGCCTATAGGTTTGCGGGCTCGCGGACATCTCTTACCCTTGACTCCTGTGGCAGGAACTCGAACCGTATCACAGACTGCATGCCTCATAAGTTCTTCCCCACATATCCACATTGCACCGAGCCATGAAGTGATGTAATCCGGCCTCAAACTGTCCTCCACAGTCTAATTGCTCCGCGGTCCGATATTTAGAGTAGTTTATGGGGTTGTGCTTTTTCGAGAGCATTTATCTTTGGGGAAAGCAGTTTGGGCTAATTAGGGTTACTGACTTTATCTGGTTACTTTTTTTGGCTAATAAGGAAAAGAATGAAGGAATGTTTTAAAGACCCTGGATAATCAGCTTGGAATTTCCAGAATGTTTTGGAGTTCTTGCATCAAAACAATTTTATGTCTTGGACGTTGTATAAAAATGCGAAAAGGATGTTTGAGGAATATTCCAGTATTAATGTATATTGGAGTTTGCATTGTTGTACAGTTGAAAGATCCTTGCACTACCGCTATTCATTTTAATTTAAGGCTGCCGTGATAGACTTCCTAACATGTCAAGTAATATTCATCTCCTAACTAAGGAATGTCAGTCAGTGGATATACACAACACACAGATTGGATGTCGTATTTTAGTGCAGTTAAAAAAAACTTTACCTGTTTTAAATAACAGATGCTATATAGCAAATTACAGTCTATTTCAGAAGCTTTGGTGTGACTGGCTTTGATGGCGGCTGTCGTATGGTCCCAGTACCACACATGGCTCTATTTAAAGCAGAACTCAAAACCCCAGTATCTGTTTTCCCTCCAGTTGGCTAGAATATCTCCATGATTCCATAATAACGGGGTGGACATGCAAACTTCAGGGAACAGCATCACTTTTCCCTAAAACTGCAGTGTTGGTGGAAAATGAAAGATTGTGGGTTGCTGACTGAAGAAATGATTACAGTTCTTGTACTTTTAATAAAACTCCTTATTATAAATTGCAGAACCTCATCAGTCAGATTTGTGAAAGAGAGTGGTCGAGTAGTTTAGCATATCCAACGAAGTGTTTGAAGAAGCTATGAAAAATACACCTTGATTCGCAATCCATCACTGAACTGTGGGGAGCAGTAAATGGGAAACGTCTGGCTGTGTTTAAATACAGATTAATAACGGAGATGAATGGAGTCTTTGCGGTGTATCTATGGTAATTAGGATCTGAAATAACATATAAAAAGACTAAGGGAATAAAGTAAATCATTACATTTTACAGCATATTTCTTTTTGTTGGTGTTTGGCCATCAGAACAAGCTTTCATGGAGTTGTACACAGTTAATGTGATTTCACTGTATGTGTGAGACTAGACACAAATAATGAAAATTAATGACACCCATTCCCATCAGCCAACTTTCTTTCCTACAGTGATTTTAAAAAAATTCACAGTTGGTAATTTTCAGCTAAATACTTTAAGGAAAATACGTTAACCTCTTTTATGAACTGTTTAATTCAATAATACATTTTTCTCAGGCTTTGTGGTGTTGAAATAGTTTGCGGGGGGTTGACTGAGCTTTCTGAGAACGGGCTGAACAGTATCTCTCTTCTGTAGCCCTCTGTGTGCAGAGGCACAATTCCCATGTCAAATTATTTCATTAGAGCTCATTGCTTTTCATTGAGCTGTAGCGGTGACGGTTTTCCAGCTATCGCTATGGTAACATGGGCCATCTCAGGGCAACGTTCCTAAACCGTGTAAAGGAACAGAGACGGAGGGGACCGTCATTGGCCTTTCTCGCTTCTGAGGGGAATGACGTTTGCTGAAAGGCTTGGGTTCCTTAGGGAACGTCTTCAGCTGGGGATTTTAATAGAAAGAGTAGCCTCTTGGGCCCCATGGGCCCCTTGGGAGCCTGCTTGAGCTGAAGAGTAACAGTGAGGGCAGAGGTACAGTTCTGTGTGTGTTGTTCTTTACAGAAAAACTCATTCCCGACTTTATCAGGACTTTGGTAAGGCCATCTGTTCGCTAATCACAAGTTGTGCTGCAACAGGACAACAGCTCAAAGCACAGGAGTTAATGGACCTTTAATTGCTTTAGCAGAACATACCGTTTCTGAAGTGGCCCATAGTTTTCTGTCCTTAAACTGATTGAGATTTTTGACCTCAGGGTTCTCCACCAGAGATCTTGAGCTGTAATATTGCCAAACTGAAACAATTTTGTGAAAACACTTTGTGCAAAACTGTTGGTTGTCGTGGAGGCCTATCACAAAATTTTTTGGTGGAGAATGCATATCATAAAAGTGGGTTACTCGTTTGATGTGATTTCAAAAGAGAGATCAGATCATGTGTGAACCAGTCTGTGAAAACTGAAATAGTCCTATGAAATACCGTTAAAGGGACATTCCACTTTTTTTGAAAATATGGTAATTTCCGGCTCCCCTAGAGTTAAACATTTGATTCTTACCGTTTTGGAATCCATTCAGCTGATCTCCGGGTCTGGCGCTAGCACTTTTAGCATAGCTTAGCACAATGCATTAAACTGATTAGACCATTAGCATCGCGCTAAAAAATAACCAAAGAGTTTTAATATTTTTCCTGTTTACAACTTGACTCTTCTGTAGTTCGTGTACTAAGACCGACAGAACATTTTCAATTGTTATTTCCAATAGCAGGTGATTATTTTTGGGCAGTGCGTAATATAACTACGCCTGCTGCAGCCATGTTACATCAGCAAAGTAATTGATTATTACGCCAGAATGAGAGTAGTTCCTAACCATATCTGCCTAGAAAATCACAACTTTTAATTTTCCGTTGGTCTTAGTACACGATGTAACTACAGAAGAGTCAAGTTTTAAATAGGAAAAAATCGAAACTCATTTTTGAGCGCGATGCTAATGGTCTAATAAGATTCAATGGATTATGCTAAGCTATGCTAAAAAGGATACCGCCAGACCCGGAGATCAGCTGAATGGATTCCAAGACCGTAAGAATTAAATGTTTAACTCTAGGGGAGCTGGAAAATTAGCATATTTTCAAAAAAAGTGAAGTGTCCCTTTAAATGTGGATATATCAGTTAACTGTTATATTGGTATATGTGTACAGACCTATGATATATTGTATTTGGTGCATGTATTTAAGCCTTAGGTTGAACAGTCATGTTTGGTCTTGCCGTCCTTGACCTTTAGATAGGTGCCTGTGGGTTGCATGCTGCATCATCTCTAAACCCATATCAAGGCGTTCTTCGTTTTTCCCTATCATATCCCCTACTGGCATGTTTGAGTTAACTATTTTAATGCTTTAGTGGGACAACAAAATGCAAAGAATTACTTTCAGAATTACTTCCTGTACTGCACTAGTGTGAAATGTATGCGCTTTATCAAAAGAGACTTTGCCTGCTCTATTGTTTGAGCAAACAGTTTACCTCCGGAGGAACCAACCCTCAAGTAATAAATCATTCCTGAATGAACGAGGGGCACAAAGGGATTGTTGTATTGTGTTGTGATGGCGTTGAGATTACTTTAGCAGTCTGCATTCGCCACATTCTCTTAGGAGTGATGGAGTTGGGCTTATGTCCGAAGATCATTTAGACAGATGAAAATCGGTTCTGGCTTCCATATAATTCGCTGGCTAGAATCCTCATCATCTCCGTGTCTGAATAGATTTAGAATTTGTGGGATATTTCAGCATTCATCCTCTAATATCATGGTAGACTTAGTTTTAATGTGTCTCTATGAAATGATATGCCTATAAGGAGTTGGCTTTGCATTAGATTTTTGACTTGCAGCATAACGTCTGGTCCACAAGCTGATCTTTTCAGCACGCTAGTTCTTTCTCAGAAGCACTCTGGTATTTTTCAACACAATAGCATATTGATTAAAAACTCTTAAAGGTATGAATGGGTGTTCAGAGCAATATGTATGCCTGTGCAATGTATATCAGATGTATTGTTTACAGATGCTGTGCGTGTGTATGAATATCAAGCATGAAGACTTGATCTAGCAGACCTCAAAAAACAAAGATTTTGTGAAAGAGTGTAATAGGACCTCTTTACTGTAAATTAAAAGACGCATTATTAGGTCACCTCTGCTGACCAACACATACATGCTGTGTTCCAGACAACTCGGATTTAGGATATTTCCCACCTCAAAACTGGAAATAACGTCTGAATTAATAATTAAAATAAAATAAAATAATTAAGTTAAAAGTAAGGGGCATTCATGCCATATTACTGTAATTACCGTAAGATTTTAGCGACTTTTACGATGTGACTGCTGCAACACTTTAAAAAGTGAAAAGTTTAACTTAAAAAATACTTAAATGGTAACACCTTAAAATATTAAGTTGTTTCACAAGATTTTTTTAAGATGTCAAATAAATCTTTGGTGTCCCCAGAGTACGCATGTGAAGTTCTAGCTCAAAATACCCCAAGATAATTTATTATAGCATGTTAAAATTGCCACTTTGGAAGTGTGAGCAAAATGTGCTGTTTTTGGGCGTGTCCTTTAAAATGCAGATGAGCTAATCTCTGCACTAAATGGCAGTGCCGGTGGTTAGATTTTTCCCTAGATATTTTCCCCTTCTGACATCACAAGGGGAGCCAAATCTGAACATTACATTTTTTTACTTAAAGGATAATTCCGGTATTTAACACTTTGAGTCTCATTTCTGGTTTGTTTTGGATGAACTACAGTGATGGACACTGAAATTTTGACAATGGGTCGTGTCTTGACGTTTTGACTCGTTTAGAGGCGTCTCTTGCAGTTCTCTTGACTGCTTCAGAATGGAAGTCAATGACCATGCACAAACATGTCATTAAAACAACACTTAACATTCATTTTTAAAACTGTGCTACAGTTTCTGTCGTGTTTTATTTGGCATTTTGTAAAATTCCCTTGACTTCTCTTGGAAGACTCATTGCTCGCTGATATATCACTCCGCCGCCGGGAAACAGAAAAGGGTCTGTTTACATGTGGTTGTAGTTTTTTCGCTCGGTTTCTCTCAGAAGAAATTTTTCCCATATTTGATGGCTCAGTGACCAGCTTTAGGTTTGAAGTTGAGCTCGATTGTGACTGTCTATACGCTAGACACCGAGCGTACTTGTATGGCAAAGTGGTTGTCGCCATCAGGTGGTCGGGAGTGTGCTAACGCTTCAGACTCAAATATAGAGCGGAAGTATATACGCGGTTGTGAGGTATCTGAAAAAATAGTTCCACTATAGCAAATAACACGGATTGAAATCATACATTGCGCCGATATATTTGTTTTTAGTCATCAACGAACACCACGAACAACTCGGTGAGTAGTACAGTTTTGAAAATGAATGTTAAGTGTTGTTTTAATGACATGTTTGTGCATGGTCATTGACTTCCATTCTGAAGCAGTCAAGAGACGCTTCTAAACGAGTCCAAAAGTCAAGACACGACCCATTGTCAAAATTTCTGTGTCCATCACTGTAGTTCATCCAAAACAAACCAGAAATAAGACTCAAAGTGTTAAATACTGGAATTATCCTTTAAAGTAAGAAAATGTAAGTTGACATTTTTGAGGTGTTTTTAGGTATTTTAAATTTTTTACCAATTAAAGTACTATATTATTAAGTTAATCCAACTTTCACTTTTTACAGTGTAGTAACCTTAAAAGAGTGCCATTTCAGACATTATTTTCAGGTTGAGGTGGGAAATATCCTAAATCTGAGTTGTATGGAACACAGCATAACAGGTGTATCTTAACCACAAGTGCTGAAATGTTAAAATTATAAAAAATGTGCAGGTTTGTTCAGAAAGCTTATTCAAAAAGCGTCCCTATTCTCACTAAGGCAATAAACTGTCCACTGATGAACTGCCTTTTTTTTAACACAGTATGAGTTTTTTTCACACTTTTGTTTATAAAAGCCTCTTTCCAATAGCACAGCTGCCCCTGAGCACCGAGTTGATTTAACATTGCCTTGAAGAGCTTTTCTCTACACCCCAAACCACTTCTGTCTGGAGGTAAGGGCAGATGAAGAGAGAGAATGAGAGTCTGTTTGGTGCCTGCTGGTCTTTCTGACCTTGGGCGTGTCTGGCATTGTCTGGTTCGGTTCTTGCTGCATGGGGAGAACCAGTGGAGCTGATCTCCGGCCAGCTCTTTGGTTGAGCTGTACAGCAGAGGCAGAGGTGTGTTAAAGATCATTGGGCCAGGCACCAGAGAAAGTCAACAGGCTTTGGTGAAAATGGGAATTAAGAACAATGTGAGCTATGTATTGCTGGCTAATATACTATTCAGAGAATAACTCTATTAAAGAGTAAACAAATGGAGATTTTTCTTGTTATTATACTTTGATGTTGCTCCTATCCCAGGCCGTGAGGTTATGATCTCATTCATCTTTTTAAGAGTATGCTGTGTTTATGACTCACTTTCTCTACCCCTTATTTATATCCATCAAGTTCTCATCCAAATCCATGGGTAATTACTCTGTCAGTCTTGCTGGATTCCCACCTCACCTCTCCCAGCAGAGATGTCAGAGTTTAGACTACAGTTTGATTAGGAAGACAGATCTGAGAGCGGTCTCGGGGTGGAGGCTTTTGAAAACCTGTAGAAAACCTTATGCCGTGACTCGGTTAACTCGGTTAACCTTGTTGCCTTGATCATGAAGGGGTGCAGCAAGTCTCTGAACACACTGAACAGTTTATGGTGTTTTTTTTCTGGCTACCACTTATATTTAGATCCTAGGGTTAAGGAGTGCTGGGCTTTGCTTTTTTAGTGTTTTACTGATTTAATTTAAAGTATAATGGGTGCTGTATGGGAAAAAGATTTTTGGTCTTAGATAAGAAGCTGCTACGTAGTCTCATGTAGATGCGTACAGGGCATGAAATTAACACCCGACCACGCGCCAAATGCGGGTGGATTTTGCAATTGGCGGGTAACACTGTCAATCTACCAGCCACATTGGCGGGTAGCCAATGCGAATCAGTGATGTGCGGGTCATTGTATAAACAACCCACTCCCGACCGACATTTTCAACTAACCCGCCCCGCCCGCAATTGTTCAAAATAGTTTTTAAACTCGACCGACTGACCGCGGCCTGAATATCAATAAAATATTTTTGGATGACTCGTAACCGGCACCCGCTCATTTCTTATCAACCTGCGCATTTTACCGATGCAAATTGAGTGATTCATTGAGAGGATGCGACTGCTGTTTCGCAACGTTCATGCGATTGGAAAGAAGATGAGGCACTTTCCTGACTACGTTTGGATGTGCGAGTAAGTATTAAATTGTTGGTGAGATGGGATGAGAATGCAATGCTGACGTATGCTACTGTACAATCACAGTTGCACAGATGTGTAGTGCTGCTGTGACGGATCAGAACTCTTGATGTGTAAACTTTAGAGAGAGTTGCGCTACTATGCCTTATACTGTAGTACATTAACATACATTTTGCGAATATAGTAATGAAAAACAACGTATGTGCGGCGTTTATGTGCGCAGTTTGCGCCCCCGCTGTCTCTGTGTGCGTGCGCGGGTATAAGGGAACTCAAAAGGGCACATCGGAGAGACGCGTTCCTAAAAGCATGCGTACATAAAATTTTTCTGCTCTTGACAGGGCACATATAAACAAAATGATCTCAACAGTATTCATTTTCTAATAAAACATTTCTTTATGTCTTAAGTGTATGTATAGAGTGTCAAAAACCAATCTGTGCTGGTCTTAAAGAGACAGTAACCTCAACTAACCTACTTAAGTCTGTGTCATTAATGTTAATCAAACAACCTAAGACAAAGAGAAATTCACATTTGTAGCTCTGAAAAAAAATTATATTTAATTCATACAATAAAGACAGTGTTATAATTCACTATTCGGGCAAAAAAAAAACTGGCTGGTAAAAAGTCTCTGTGGCAGGTGGATTTCTAAATCCACCTGCCACAGTGGCTGGTGGTCAAAAAAGTTAACTTCAGGCCCTGGATGCGTATAAATAGCACAAAGTGTGAAAATCTTGCAATACATACGCCAAATCCCACTTTGGCGTGCATATGATACGCCAGTCCTTCCCATTCACTTAAACGGTGCATCTTTTTTTGTTGCTTTATTTATTGGTTTCTTCGTTTTTTCTGTTTTTTAAACCATTTTCGCATGGGTTTAGGGCTAGATTTGAAATTTGCTTAAGGAGGTTATTTAATATACAGGTTCCATGTTTTTGTCTATATTTAAGCCATGGTCACTTGGAGTTGAGGTTAGAATTGGGGTTTGGGTTAGGATGTCATTTTTATATAACAAAAAGTTGTTCTAACCCTAAACCCAAGCGAAAATGGTAAAAAAGCAAAAAATTGAGAAACCAATAAATAAAACAAGAAAAAAGATGCGCCATTTAAGTGAATGGGAACACTGAAAAAAATGATTCGTTGAATTTAATCAAATTTTTTAGGGTAAGTGGTTGCAATCAATTTATTTAAGCTACTTTTAAACAAGTTTTATATTTTATTTTACTTTACTAATCTTTTTTTGTTTAAATGTAGCTTAAATAAATTGATTGCAACCACTTACCTTAAAAAAATGTATTAAATTCAATGAATAATTTTTTTCAGTGAAGGACTGGCGTATCATATGCACGCCAAAGTGGAATTTGGCATATGTATTGCACGATTTTCACACTTCGTGCTTTTTATACGCAACTCTGTGAGACTGGGTTGGAAATTGCAGAAGAATTAAATAGTTTAAGTGGTTTGTTCAGAAAGTAGAGCAGTCTGTTATCAATGTATTACAGGCCTGTTTCACTGGGAACCTGTGGCCTATTTTGAATGTTTGATGGGCTGTCTGAGGTTGGCAGAAAACTATTAAGAAATATGTAGATACTAGGCAGTCATACGAGGAAATTATGGATCACATGTATATTGCCTATTTCTTTCCTTACAGCCTCACCACATCATTCACTGAATAAAAAGTAGTCATGTTTTAATTTGCTAATTTCTTGCAAAAAATGCTTTTTAGGACAAATTAAAGGTACATCTTTTGACAGCAGTGCAATGTAATATACATAACAATATTATCAGTGGTGTATAAAGACCTGACAAAATTAACTGTATTGTTTAATTACCTTTAAATGAGATGTTTTATCTACATACACCGTGGCTCCCCTCACATGGAAGTCGCCATTTCACAACGCCCAGGTTTCTACACAGTCCTAAATGGACAAACTGTTAGAGCGCATTTTTTCACTATGTTATGTAATGACATGTTTGTCCTGTGGCGGCTACCATAGCTTCACTTTGCGTTTCAAAAGGGAAGGGTGAGCTGTGGACTAAACCGTTGGTTGCAATTCACAATCTCACCAGTAGATGCCGCAAAAAATCTACACAGTGGACCTTTAAATGTGAAAGTTACAAACCGTTTTGTGTTTATCAAATGTTACACTGGATTGCAGAAATTGTATATGAAGTATATGAAGAGTTTGGTTCCAAAACGCAATAAATCAATTTTGACTAATTTCAGTTAAAACATGTTTTCTATACCAACAAAGTGACAAGATGAAAACCACTATACTTCTATTACAAACTTTCACATAGCATCTTTAGGTTAGAATAACATTAAAAAAATCTAATCCATAATTTGATTTTCAACGATTTATTATAAAAACGGATTATTTTTTCTGCAAAATTCAATAAATCCATGACAAGTTTTTTTTTCAAAATGCTATAAATCTATTGAATCAATATATAAATGTGCATTCATCTTTGCAATGTTATATTCATTAAGTTGACTAGTGGTATACACTGATTTAAAAAAAAAAACATTAATGGAATTTATCAAAACACCTACTTTGTCATATTAAGATCACTGTAATTGCTGCTGTCATCCTTCGGGACATCGTCGCCGAACTTTTTTGACAGCAATCAGCTGTAAAATGTTTTGGTCCTGCTCGATTTTCATTGACTTTAAGTAAATAATGGAACGTTTTTCATAAGATCCCCTGGGGTTAAGGTGTTAGCATGACAGAAGCTTGATGCTGTCGGGAGAACAAGCAACAGTCGGCATTTTTTCTTCACCGAAGTGTCTCTCACGTAAATTATTAGATTTTGATGGCTTACGTTTCTTTCCCGCCACAGAAAACCACCACAGGTTTATCAATGCCATCAAAAGTATTATTTCGTTTTTGTTTGTTTGTTGATCACGAAGTACAAAGTAGATGAGGAAAACTAGGACTCTGTGTGTAAATAAAATTAAGAATTTACTTTTTAATACTGACCAGATACAATACTGATTTTGGTGGTAACTAATTAAAAAAGGTGTTTATCGCGGTTTGGAACCAAACTCTTCATATGGACTTGACCCATATTTCCCAAAAGAGATCATGTTCAATATTCTAAAGATCTTGTAAAATTGCATAAACTGGATGCATAAGATGAAGGACACTGAAAGAAAGACAGAGAGAGAAATGCATCAAGAAACGACTGTCAAGTTTGATGCATTGTGTTTGTGTGATGGGTGAAACTGCTGATGACTCTTCCATATTGAGTTTAATGACATGCCTTTGCAGAAGCATATTGCAGTGTCAACATATCCTGTTTCCTATTTTTGGGTGTCTTTTACTTCTGATATTGTATCAATAGCTGATGGCAATCTCTGGCTTTTCCTCTCCATAGGGAAATCAATTGTGAATCTATCTATCTCTGTTCTGCTGACTGAAAATATTGCTGAGGGTTTGTATCATTGTACTACCACTGTGGCCATTTCAAAGATCTCTAGAGGTGCCGTTCTGTCTTTTTCATTTCCAGTGGCCCCCCAAGTTATTCAACATTTAAAGTGCCGTCAGTAAGGTTTCTGTACATGAAAGAAATAAATAATATTTAACTTGCATGAGATGAACACTTTTTCTTGAACTATATAGGGCTGTTTGAGAGAATGTGCATGAAGAATGACCACAGGTGTAGTTCATCTTCATCACAGTATTGTAACTGCATTGTTGCCCAAAGAGCATAGACAGAGTTTGTTGGGGGCATGGGGGGCACTGCCCCCAGACCAGAGCCAATTATGATTTTGTCTGAGCTATTAATGTTAAAGAAATAAAAGAATTAATATTTTATTTGTCTCATCCTAATATTTTAAGAGGTAGACAATAACTTAAGGCTAATATAATTTGAATTCATTTAAACCATATTTAAAAACAATGAACAACTCTCTCGCTAATCTCAAAGCATTGCAGTACCCTTGTTTGCTGGCAGGTGCCCCCAAGCACTTTTTTAGTTCACTGGGGCAAATATCGGCCACAGTTACTTCTCATTATCTACAGCTAATTGAACACGTAACAGATTAGCTTTCTTTCTGACCATTGACTATTTAGCTTGGCTGGAAAAATCACTAGGAAAATAAAAAATGTCTTTGAGAAGGTGATGAAAACCCTTTGAATACCCAGTACCACCCCGCATGTAATGAACTGAGGAGCAGTTAAATGGCCCCCTCTGCAGGCTGAAGTGAAGTGCAGTTAACATTTACATTTATCAATTCAGCACACACTTCAAACTAAAGTGAATTACAGTGCATTCAACATTTACCAGGTGTTTTTAGCACCAATACTATTAGCGGATTTACAGTTTATCGTTTAAAATGCATAAACAACTTTAGGCTTTTCTTTCACTGTATACCAAAGCCATATAAAGGTTGCTGAACTCTAAAAAACACATAATGGATAAAAATTGGACAGAACAAACAGCTGGGTTATGTACCCAATGCTTGGTTGTTTTAACCCAACTGCTGGGTTATTATAACCCATAGTTGCATAACAACAACTCGACATTGGGTCATTTTTATAATTTTTTTTGGGTCATTATGGGTTAAAAATAACCCAGCTATTTTTAGTGTGTGTATTTGATTTATGAATATAATAAATATGTGGATGTGTTTGTTATACACAGGTATGGGATGAACTGCCTTATTCAGTTTGAGGACTTTGCCAACGTCAACGCCTTCCGTCTTCTGAACAAATACAGAAACAAGTACCTCACGTTCAATGATGACATTCAAGGTGCGAACATGACGGACACATATACACTTCAATCTTCTTCATTTTACAAATTACACAACACCCCCAGGAAATTCAGTATAAATGAAACACAGTGTTGTGCTAATGGAGATCCCATTACCACATCATCAGTCACTATGAATGAAGCTCTGGATGTAGGTGATTTATGTGAAATAACATTGCTAAACTAGTCTTATTATACACGATTTTTAAACATTTTAAGTAACCAAACATCAATCAAACTACTTTCCGACTCGATTCCGGATGGTATTATGGCTCCACGCTGGGTGCTTAGATTGTCATGTTGAGATAATTTTGTTATTTTGTACTGTAAGTGATCAAATCAGACCTGTCTAATCAACAGTGTTGTCAATATCCGGTAAATCTTCAGCGGTTGCTATAGTAATGAGTTGAGCATTGACAATACACTCATACAAATGAAAGCAGCTGTTGGCAATAAACAACACTGTGCCCAAAAATGCTTTCACAACATACTGTAGTAGATCATATATTGATGTGCTTCCTATTGAAACAGGTATTTCATGTGGATGGGATAATGTGTTGTCAAGTGTTTTGGATCATTTGCATGGATTTCATGTGTTTTGCTGTGATCATATGCATGGGATTTTACACCTTTATTGCTTACAAATAGCTAAATATATTTCAGTCTAATAAACCAAACTTTGGAAATTTGATGCTTGTTTTAAAAGAGACATGCAGCTGAAGTCTCTACTTATTTTGCAAATTGCAAACCAAAACAACTACCACTTTACCTAAAAGGTTAGATCAGAACATGACAGAAATGTATTTGTGTTTGCCTCTTACAGGTACTGCTGCAGTGGCCGTGGCTGGACTGCTTGCTGCCCTTCGCATTACTAAGAGCAAAATGTCAGACCATACGATTGTGTTTCAAGGTGCTGGGGAGGTGTGTGTGCTTGTTACACATGTGCAAGTTGTGTATCCGCATTACAGTGTTTGAAAATCCCATAATGAATACTAACAACGCTGCTAACAACAGACCAGGACATCAGTTTTCCATTCAGAATAAGGGAGTTTTATTGATCTCTACAGAGCAGTTGTTTGAGATATAACTAAACTTTGTAGAGCTGGACCATACTGTAAAAATAAACAGTAATACTTGAAAGGTTCATAAATATTTATATAGACACCCAGCAAAAGAGCACAAATATGATGTGTTTTCAATTGTGAATAAAACAATAAGTATTTACTAATTTAACACTGGTTGAATTCTCTATTTTTTATGTTCTTCAAACAGAAGTTTTTATGGAAACGTAGTGAAGTTCACAAAAGTTTGGCCTGTTAAGATGACTGAATGCATAGACCGTTTCATCGGACGCACATGCGGTGACGCGATACGCAACTGGTCCGAACTTTACTTCCGGTTTCAGTTTTTAATGGTCTGACTAGTTGCTAAACTGAACTCTTGAACAAACACTTCGTTGAAAATAACAAATGTTTTGGTTTTAGGTGATCTACATGTTGTTTATTTTGCTTGTTATATAAATAAACTATGTTTAAAGTACTTAAAGTACTAAAGTTGTTATTTAATCTTAACGGAGTTTACCAGAAGTTACACGTGGGTCATGAAAGACGCTTGTTACTGCTGAAACTGTCTATATATTTGTGACCTTGTTTGTGAAATCCAAGAAAAAGTCTCATAATCCTGATATGAGATTAGGAGCATTAAAGTTTGATTTCAATCAATAATTTCACATACTTTGGATTGACCTTACTTAGTCAATATTAAAGATATCAAGGTTATTTTTCACACTGTGTTCTTTACATTATGTAGGGCGGTTTTAGATAAACAGTATTTCACACAGCTGGATTTTCAAATAACATATTGGATTTTTCATGTTATCAGGCTGCAATGGGCATAGCTAACCTCATCGTCATGGCGATGGAGAAGGAGGGGCTTCCTCAAGAGCAGTGTTTGAAAAAGATCTGGATGGTGGACTCTAAAGGACTCATCGTGAAGGTTTGATTATATCAGAGTATTACAGATCATGTTGACATTCACCCATTTTGTATTAAAGCAATAAGCCCCAAGAAGCAGTGGGTTACCAGTGCATTTTTTAACAGTTAAGGGGCGTTGTTAGGCACCCCCTTAGCTGTTATAAAATACACTGTGACACCACTGCTTCGCGGGGCTTATTGCTTTTATAAAACAGTTACTTCATATGCTTAGCAGGATTTCATAAAATAAAACACAGCAATTAAGTTGTAATTATATTAGTTAAAATATTACTTTTCCGCCAAAGTAGTTCCTCAGAATCAAGTATGTCTGCAACAGAGCGCAGTTCCCAAGCAACGCAGATGCAGCAAAGACACGATGAAAATATGATTAAAAACTGTGGTGTTAATTTTCATAAATCAACATTAATTGAATTAATACATTAACATTTATATCGTGCAACTGTTCAAGTGTGGATAAAATATGTTTGGAAGCATGCTTAAATTTCCCTGTCAGCATTTTTGTAAAAAAAAGTTGTCACCCAGCTTTAGTTTAAAAAATGAAAAATGTTCTTCTTTAAATAAACATAAAATATATCAAATGAAAGAACAGACCCTACACTTCAACAACAACAACAACAAAAAAACAACCTACTTTAATTTGTTCTCTTATCACCTCTCAAATTTTCTGCTAAAAGCTGAGATAATTCAATTTTTGTGAAGGACTTTTGGATAATAGCGGAAATATGGATTTGATGTAAACTTTTCAGGGAAGCGTTTTCTCTTAATTGACGAGATAACTCAACAATATTTATAGACATTTATCTGGATATCGCCATGATGAATATGATTAAAGACTGTGGTGTTTATTTTCATAAATCAGTATGTAGCAACAGTGGCACAGTGATACTTAAGCTATGTAATGCGGTCTGAACCGTGGGGTTATCGGGGTATTTTATCATAGCTTAGAAGGTGTTTCAACCAATCAGAATGAAGGACCAGAACTGCCCATTTAATAATACAATTTTCAACTGTATAAGCAGAAGACTATTGTCTGTCAACATGAGTCTAAATGCAAGTCATAGCCTAGTGGTTACGACTGGCACTTTACCCCAATTGCTCTCCAGGTGCTGTAAGGTCAGCCGTGTGTTCATTACTTACTGGGATGGGTTAAATGCAGAGATCACATTTCGAGTATGCGTTCCATACTTGACAAACATGTCACTTTCAAAGACCTATCAGTGTACACACCTTCCTCCCGCAAACTAAGAATTTTGCTCAAAGGTAAAATGGTGATGGAGAAGGTCTGTGATCTCTGTCATTTACCATGCTCATCTTCATTCCCCTGCAACCTGGAGCTAAATCCTCAACATCTCTGCAAGCATCTTGCATGAGAAACTGCTATAACAGTCACCATCTGGAATAGCTGCTCTAAGCAGGAAAATATATGAATCAAACTTGAAAGCATCCGTGAAAGGACGTGATTGAGTTGCATAATGTGTTGTTTCTTCATCTCATGAAAACAGACGAAATATTGCATGCAGTCTGTTATTTATTTATTTATTTTCTAACATTTTGTATTTTTTCTATCTTTATTTTTTATTAAGTACTATTAACATATACTCTAGGTCAGTGGTCTCCAACATGGTGCCCGCACAGAGTCAGTGAGGTGCCCGCCAAAGCACATTCTATTAATAGCCTCAATTGTAATATTTATTAAAAATTTTATATTAGCTTGGTTTATTTTATGTGTGTTACCATTTTAAACAATACTAAAACATATCAACAAGTAAAACAAAATAAGTAGATAGGCTATATGAAAAAGTAGCGCTGTACAGTAGATTGTTTTACCCATTGTGTTAGTTCTTCCTCACAAAAAGGTTGGAGACCCCTACTCTAGGTAATGGATTTAATTACTTAAAGCAACACTATGTAGTTTTTTTACCTTTAAATAATGTCTCTAAAATTATTTCAGTGATAGAACAACTTTTAACTGGACAAATTGTACTGTTGCTGCAACCTGAGCAGCCTCCTAGCTGCTACAAGCACACTCTGAAAGTGGTGGTGGAGGGTAGGAAACACAGCCCCGCCCCGCCCCTCCCCCTGCCTCAGAAGAGTGTCTGATACACGGCACTGTTGCGCTTTTCAACCACATGGGGGAGCTGTATGTCATTTTTACATGGAAACTACATAGTGTTGCTTTAAAAGCAAAATAGTATAAGTAATATAAAGAGCAAAAAACAAGTGCAGGATGCAAAACTTTTCTTGAAATAACTTAATTTTTCTTTCCAATTATTAAGACTTCTGTTTCCAAGGTAATTTGAACCAGATAGTTTAAATGTGTATCTGTAACTGTGTCTCTGCAAAAATAATGGCTTTTAGTTTCATTTGTTGTTGTGTAATGCAATCACTGTATATTTAAAGCACTTGTATGATGCTTTTTCTTGCTTACAGCTTTCTGAAGTATTAAACAATCAGTTCTCTGTCTGAGATGTGCAGTATGAGTTGCATACTTTAATGCTTTAATCATCTCTATTTCCATCTTTATCTCCTACAGGGTCGTGATAACCTCACCCATGAGAAAGAGAGGTTTGCACATGAACACGCACAAATGAGAAAGCTTGAGGACGTTGTGAAGGAACTGAAGCCTACTGCTATAATTGGTATATAAAAATATACTGTACTGTATATAGTGCATATTGCGTAGTACTTCTGGGTCTGTACTGTGTGAAGTCCACACTTAAAGTGGTAAACAGCTGCATTATGCTGATACTTACAATGAACATAAATAGCGAAATATGTGGCAAACAAAAGAAATGTCCCACTGTGTTAAAGAGAGGAGGTTGAAATCGAACTCGGGTTTGATAACAGTGCTAAAATCTACAAGTACCATATCTCTCCATTTATCTCCTCAGGGGTGGCGGCCATCACAGGGGCTTTTACGGAGGAGATCATTAAAACTATGGCAAACATTAACAAGAGACCAATTATCTTCGCTCTGAGCAACCCCACCAGCAAAGCCGAATGTACTGCTGAGCAGTGTTACACACTTACAGAGGTATTTTTGGAGTTGTTTATTTGTGTGAGAAAGTATAAAGGTTGTTTTAATGTAAAGTTTGTATTTTACATTTCAGGGCAGGGGTATATTTGCTAGCGGGAGTCCCTTTGATCCGGTTACCCTTCCAGATGGCCGAAAGTTCTACCCTGGTCAGGGCAACAATGCCTATGTGTTTCCTGGAGTGGGGTTGGGGGTCACCGCTTGTGCAATGAGACATATTCCTGAGGATATTTTCCTTGTTACGGCTGAGGTGATACAGTAAAATCCTTCTACAGTATATTTCTTCTAATCTCTCTATAAGTCTTTATAGCCACCTGCTTCATATGGGGAATTGTATAGCTCAGCGTTTTCTCCTTCATAAATCAGATTTAATGGAGTTAAAAAATTTTTTTGACATATCGAGTAAATGATGCATTCTTGATACATCGTGAAAGTATAAAGCTGTAAAGTTGATGTGGATAGCAAAGCTCAGATACTTAGTTCTAATATGAATTTGATGAGAAATCTGTTAAAAACACGATTACAGACTTTGAGATTTTGTCAGATGTGAATGGTTTGTGACGTCTTTTTTCAACATTAAAGAAAAAGAAGATTAGTAGGCTCTGTTACTCAAGAGACATGTTTTGCTCACTATTATAGATTTTTGTTAAGCAGAAACAGCTAAAAGAAAAGTATGATCGCTTACAGATATCTCATACCTGACTCATCTGTATAGGTCATTCCATTATTTTTTTTATTTGTGATCCTTGACCACCAAACAAAAAATTTTTTTTTTATTGATTACATCATCTGAAAGCTGAATAAATGGGCTTTTTATTGATTTTTTTTAGGGTAGGACAATATTAAATGAAAATCTGAAATCTGAGGGTGCAAAAAGGAGAGAGAGAATCGGCTTTAAAGTTGCCCAAATAAAGTCCTTAGCAACACATATTAAAATTAAATGATACATTTTATATATTTACAGTAGGAAATGCACAAAATATCTTTATGAAACATTATCTTTACTTAACCTGTTATACTGGCATCCCTATTTTTGAGCATTTTCTAAATCGTCTGCAGCTCTATATTCATAATTCTGGTTTTGTTTAAAACTAGACACTTGACATATTGTTGCCCAAAACAAATTCAAACTAGTATAGGAACAGAGGAAACTAGGTAAAATATACATGAAATATCTCCTGTTTTGACTCATAAAATGTACAAAAATTTATGAAATTGTCATGTCAAACACCTGGGGACACAATATTCATGAATGTCAGCTGACATTACTCACATCTCAAACTTGTCTTCCGCCATTTTGAGTACCTGAAGTGGTCGCAAAAGAACTAAAAGCTATGCCTTCAGTATGTTGTGAGCATCAAAAACGCTATTTTTACAACACTAAGAAGGCTCGACACAACATGATACTTTGCTCGAAGGATCACCTGTGTCTCTACACGTGAACTCAAGCATTGAGAACATTGTTTGTGTACACAGAGTTTACTAAAAATAAGGTTTTAAACAACTGGCTATGGTCGTTTTGGTGTCTGCTCGCCGCCAACTTCCCAGTCAAGATGTATCGATCTCCGAATGCGACGTAAGGAGGGAGAAGAGTAAAGATGGATAGCTCCTAAAGCATAGTTCCATAAAAATGCCAGGATAATTCGTTGTTTTGTCACAAGTGAAAAACAATATTGACCTTCTAGTTGAAATATGAGCCTCATATGAGATTTATTCATTCGCATTCGGTAATCGATTATTTATGTCTGGCAAAGATGGCGAGCGGACATCATAATAGCCAAAGTCAATTGATCAAAACCTTCTTTTTAGTAACCTCACAATGTTCTCAATGCTTGCGTTCATGTGTAGAGATCCAGGTGATACTCCGAGCAAAGTTTCATATTTTGTTGTGTCTTCTTAGTGTTGTAAAAATAGTGGTAATTCGGTAGCAGTGGACAGCGGCTGGAAGAATGCATCAGAGATCGAGTAGGCATCACACCCTAACCAAGATATATTTTTTTAAAGTAGCGTTTCTTTTCATGACAGTCAAGGTGGGAAATGTTGTCTTTCATAGCCATTTCCCGTATCCGTAAGAATCATAGACAGTTAAAGATAAGAAATCCATAAATCATAGCAAGCTAGCCAATGCTTGTCCGTAGCCTACTGGTACTCGGTAGGTACTCAAGATGGCGGCAGGCAACTGGAATGATGTAAAAGGTCTGATGACTGATATTGAAGAATAGGTCAACTGAATGTCTGACCATGTTGCGATTTAATGTGAATCCTTGTAATCGTTTCATGATTACTACCCCTGTCCATCCAAACTTTGCTGGCTATGCATTGGCTGGCTTTGTTTTGGCGTGATCGAGTCCAAAGCTAATGTGCGCTAATTGACACCTCGCTTACCCAATGTGTGCTTCCAGGACATTTTAAGTTCTCAAACCTTATCTAATTGGACAAAACAGAAAAGGGTGGTGTTATTTTCTCTGTAAGAACCTAACAGAACAGAATCGATATTTGATAGAAAATAAACATGATCAATCATACTAACCGGAAGCGGACATGTAAACAAAGGAGTATCTTGCGGGATTTTTCCCTATTTTTTATTGTTTGGGATTAAAATGTGGGATGCATTTTGAAGAGTGGACCTTTGCGTTGCAATGTACGCTGAAATTTCTTGGATTTGTCTGAAATGATCAGAACCATATGACAAGATAAGTACCGAGATTCATAATAATATGAGGCCCGCAAAAACAAGCTCTTAAAGCTTTCAAATAATGCAAAGTTCATGATTGTTGATTGAATATTTAATGTAAAACAAACTACAGAAACCCATAAATACACACCTAGGACCCGCCCACGGGCCGGTGCGGGTTAATATTCGAATGATTTTTCAAATATTTTGACCTAACCACTGTATTTTTTGCTATTGGCTACAAATATCCCCGTACAAATATGACTGGTTTTGTGTTTTTTCCTATTTTTCTCATTTTTTACACTCAGCTTTTCCCACCTCTTTCCTGCATTAATCTTATGTGCTGTGACAGTTTCATTGTCATGTCATAGTCTGTTAAACTTATCTGGCAAGCTGTGCCACGCTTCACCTAAGATCAGTCAGACGGTGCATTAGTCGTTTGCATTAGACGGTCTAAACAAGAGAAACGATTTGAATCCTGATCAGCCGCTGTCCTGTTGTGACCGAAACTTTCCATTTCAGCATTGAAAGCAGAGGAAACAGGACCACTTGCTGATAAATGTTAAGAAAAATGTTGAGTGCCTTTATGCTCCCAGAGAGCAGCTCTTACGCAGAGACTGATTTTTTCTCAGAATGGGTTGGATCATGTTTACTGTGGTCTGTAGATGACTCATGGAAGAGAGAACTTCAAAGGGCAGGGGCAAGATAGTTTTTTTCTCCTTCACTTCTGGTGATAGACGATGCTGTGCAGTTGGTCAGTGTTCGAACTGAACCCTCAGTTGTAGGGCTGGAGTAATTGGTCTCCAATTTTTATGCTGTTTGGGACCCGAGAATGTCTATTGTGGATCTTATAGGAGTGAGGCTTTACTATATAAAATTACAATGTCTTTAGTCAGTTTCCTGAGGTTTATTTAATGCAAATAAATGTTTACATTTAAATGTACTGTACATACTGTATAGATAGATAGATAGATAGATAGATAGATAGATAGATAGATAGATAGATAGATAGATAGATAGATAGATAGATAGATAGATAGATAGATAGATAGATAGATAGATAGATAGATAGATAGATAGATAGGCACACAGACTGACAGACAAAGAAACAGACAGATGGAAGACATATATATTCAGTTGAAGTTTATTTACAGTATATAGCGCTTTTTAAAATGTTGCATTGTCTCAATCAATGTACATGAAAAAGAGCATGGAAAACAGGAAAATTATGTAATGGATGGATGGATATATGGATGGATTGATCGATCGATCAATCGATATATGGATGGATCGATCAATCGATATATGGATGGATCGATCAATCGATATATGGATGAAGGGATGGATAGATGAATGGATTGATCAATGAATTAATAGATGGATCGAGGGATGGATGGATCGTTCGATTGATAGATGGATGGATGGATCAATTTGATATATGAATTGATGCATGGATGGATAGATGGATGAATGTATCAATTTGATATATGAATGGATGGATAGATGAATGTATGAATGGATGGATGAATGGATCGATAGATCAATGAATCAATAGATGGATCGGAGGATCGTTCAATGGATGGATGGATGGATTGATCGATCAATCGATATATTGATGGATGGATCGATATATGGATGGATGGATGGCTGGGTCAATGGATTGATCAATGAATCAATAGATGGATCGAATTATTGTTTGATGGATAGATGGATAGATAGATGGATGGATCAATTTGATATATGGATTGATGTATGGATAGATAGATGGATGATGGATCAATTTGATATATGAATGGATGGATGGATGGATAGATGGATGGATTTATCAATGAATCGATGGATGGATGGATGGATGGATGGATTGATCAATGAATCAATAGATGGATGGATGGATCAATTTGATATATGGATGGATGATGGATAGATGGATTGATAAATGAATCAATAGATGGATCGAGGGATCGTTCGATGGATAGATGGATGGGTGAATGATGGATGGATGGATGATGGATGGATGGATTGATCAATGAATCAATAGATGGATGGATGAATTTGATATATGGATGGATGGATGGATAGATAGATGGATGAATTTGATAAATGGATGGATGGATGGATGGATTGATCAATGAATCAATAGATGGATTGAGGGATGGATGGATGATCAATGAATCAATAGATGGATGGATGGATGGATGGATGGATCAGTTTGATATATGGATCGATGTATGGATGGATAGATGGATGGATTAATTTGATATATGGATGGAAGGATGGATGGATTGATCAATGAATCAATAGATGGATCGAGGGATGGATGGATGGATCAATGAATCAATAGATGGATGGATGGATGGATCAATTTGATATATGGATGGATGGAAGGATGGATCAATAAATCAATAGATGGATTGAGGGATGGATGGATCGTTCGATGGATGGATAGATGGATGGATGGAAGGATTGATCAATAAATCAATAGATGATGGATGGATCAATTTGATATATGGATGGATGATGGATTGAGGGATGGATGGATCATTAGATGGATAGATGGATAGATGAATAGATGGATGGATGGATGGATGGATGGATGGATATAAATATATATATATATATATATATATATATATATATATATATATATATATATATATATATATATAGATAGATAGATAGATATAGATATAGATATAGATATAGATATAGATATAGATATATAGCTGGATGGATGGATAGATCCATGGATGGATAGATGACTATAGATAGACAGATTAAGCAGACAGACATATAGGTAGATAAGATAGGCAGACAGACAGACAGACTACAGATAGAGACCATGCAGTATTCTGTACCTCAGAGTCAAAACCTCTGTTAGAGCTAAATAAAGCTTTTGGTAATTGTAATTGTCTCATGTCAATTCTTGATGTAATCACAGACAAAACAAACCCGCTTATTAATCTAAACAACCCACGCCTGTAAACAACAGCAGAATACTAAATGCAAGGCTGTCAAAGAAACAAGAAACTAATTAGCTTTAAACTTTTTAAACTTTAAATGTGTGGGTTCAGTATAATTGAGTGTTTTTAGTTCTGGTTAATGATAATCATCAGTTTTGCATGTTTTTCCACAGACTATTGCTGAGCTGGTGACCGAGGAGCATCTCAAAGAGGGACGCCTGTATCCTCCTCTCAGTAACATTCGGGATGTTTCTTTCAGGTTGACTGTGAAGGTTTGTGAAATGTCTCAATTTCAGAATTTTCTCAATGACATTTAAGCTTTTATCATTTGCCATCTTTAATTCATTCATGAAGCTACAAAATACAGATTCTGTGTCAGCTTCACCATGATTGTTTTACATGCACCTTGCTTGACAGATTGTGGAATATGCCTATAAACACAAATTGGCAACGGTCTACCCAGAGCCGCAGGATAAAGAGGCTTTCGTTCTTTCGCTCGTCTACAGCACAGACTATGAAGAATTTGCAGTCAACTCATACAGCTGGCCTGAGAACGCCATGACTGTTCAGACCTGCAAACTTTGACCCTACAGCACCTTCACAAACCACAATCAGATTTATTCACAATGTTTTCATTTGAAATGTGCAAATGTGAGTGTTTATTAACCTATCTGCAAAACAAAAATATTTTAAATAAAATGTTTTAAATCTTTTATCATAAATTCGAGGTTGTGTCTCTCATTAAAACATTTGAAAGAAACTCACTGGATAAATTGTCTAACAGAATAATATAATGTTTAATAAGTAGAAAAGTGTAGTACATAGAGTTTTTGAACTACTGTAAGCTTCTAATATGACTCATCTGTCCCAGCGTATAGTCTTGTTTTAGACTTTAATTATAGAGAGATCAAGGAGTAAGAATTGGATTGGGATATACTCTTATGCAGGCTGGATTTGAGCATCGTTATATTGTTTGTTAAATTGTATTTTATTTTAATAACTTTTGCTATGTCGTCAGTGATATTTAATATGCTTCACTGCACATTTTTCATTATTAAGTATGAATGTAGGAATATAGTTATGGGAACATGCTCATATTATGAATGTCAGTTGGAAAGTAATTCAAGTAATTTTTGCAGTTGAACCAACTTTTTACAGTGTATGCCAATTTAACCTTTCATTTAAAAATACTGAAATATATGTCATATCTGATTACAGTATCATAATTCATTCAATTAAACCGATTGTGTGGTACCAGAATCTAAAATTGTTTTCCGCTCAAGCTGTCAACATGAATAAACACACAATGCATTTGAAAAGGTGTATCAGTGAAACTGCAGTAGGAGCAGCAGGATGTCAATCATAGAAGTGGGTGGGGCACCAAGTCAGGCCGGTTTTAGTCAGAGGATGAAAACAGGGTGGAAAATAGTCATAAATTACTCAAATGTGTATGTTTTATTACTCCAGATTGTATAAGTATAGACCTCAGGGAACATAATTAAATAAAAACTAGAAATGCAATTCCCAAGGAATTACCAGTGCATGCAAATGTTAAAAAGTTGATTGACAGAAATGTAAAAGAAATTTAGTCTAGTAGTTTACCTGGCTGTTGACATGTTTTAGTGTGAAGCTAGCATGATTTAAAAAAGTTATCATGATGAAATATGAAGCTAGCATGAGTTAACATGATTTAGCATGAAGCTAGCATGATTTAACATGAAGCTAGCATGATTTAGCATGAAGCTAGCATGATTTAACATGACGTTAGCATGCTTTAGCATGAAGCTAACATGATTTAGCATGACATTATCATGATTTAGCTTGAAGCTAACATGATTTAGCATGAAGAAAACATGATTTAGCATGAAGCAAACATGATTTATCATGAAGCTAGCATGATTTATCATGACATTATCATGATTTAGCATGAAGCTAGCATGATTTAACATGAAGCTAGCATGATTTAGCATGAAGCTAACATGACGCTAACATGATTTAGCATGAAGCTAGCATGATTTAGTATGAAGCTAGCATGATTTAGCATGAAGCTAACATGAAGCTAGTAAGATTTAACATGAAGTTAGCATGATTTAACATGAAGCTAGCATGACACTAGCATGATTTAACATGAAGCTAGCATGATTTAACATGAAGCTAACATGAAGCTAGTAAGATTTAACATGAAGTTAACATGATTTAGCATGATTTAGCATGAAGCTAGCATGATTTAGCGTGAAGCTAGCATGATTTAGCATGAATCTAGTAAGATTTAGCATGAAGTTAGCATGATGCTAGCATGGTTTAGCATGAAGCTAGCATGATTTAGCATGAAGCTAGTAAGATTTAGCATGAAGTTAGCATGATTTTAGCATGATTAGCATGAAGCTAACATGATGCTAGTATGATTAGCATGAAACTAGCATGATTAGCATGAAGCTAGCATGATGCTAGCATGATTAGCATGAAGTTAGCATGAATTTAGCATGAAATTAGCATGATGCTAGCATTATTAGCATGATGCTAGCATTATTAGCATGATGCTAGCATTATTAGCATGATGCTAGCATGAGTAACATGAAGCTAGTAAGATTTAGCATGAAGTTAACATGATGTTAGCATGATTAGCATGATGTAAGCATGATTAGCATGAAGCTAAAAGTTCATTAGATAATTGCATTTGAAATTGCCTTCCTGCAATATTTAGAGTGATGCTATATTAACAAACAGCAATACATTATGAACCATACCTGCCAGTAACTTTATGAATTTTATTTAAGTTCTTTTTAAAGGTGACATAGAATAAAAAAACTGTATTTACCTAGGCACAGATGAATAATAAGAGTTCTGTACAGGGTAATGACATATCGTGAGCCTCAAAGTTGTTTAAATGCTAAAAACAAAGTCTGTTTCTCAAAATGCGTTCTTCAGCGATCTTGTGTCCTTGTGTTCTCGCTCTACATTCATCATTAACCGTCAAAGTTCAATTCCAATTCACAAGAACACAAGTACAGAGGACTAATGAAAATACCGGGATGTGTCCTTGATATCGAGGATGCATCGAGTGCAGACTTGCGCGCTGAAATGTGGGGAGGTCAGGTGACCAACAGGAAGATCGCACACATCTCAATTCTCACAAGTGCGTTCTGTGTTCTCACGACCTTCTGAGTTCCTTCTTCCAAGGTCGCCTGGGAAGCCCAATCTCCACGAGAACGCAAGTCTGTGCGTTCTTGGAATTAAGAAACAGCCAAAGTTGTGACGGCTGAGTTAGCACTACATACTAATTAGTGCTATATGTTAGCAATTAAGGCTAAAGTTCTACTATTGACTTTACAGTTACGTTTTGTACTGTAGGTCCATACTGAAAAAACACAATCTTACTACTCAGAAATGTCCATTAACAATCTCAAAACAATTAGTTGTTCATCAAAATCTGTATTTTTTCCTGATACAGGCTCAAACGGTCTATTTACTTATATGAGCTACTGACATGAGCCGCAGAGCAATCAGAGCAGAGCTCAATATTATTATTCATGACCCTTCCAAATAGGGCAAAAATAGACCATTTCATTCAAATGACAAATCCTAGGGTTGTAAATGGACATGTAAAACGTTTCTGGATAATTTCTGCACTTAATTTCAATTTATTCTTTGGCACCTTTAAATGTTTTACCACAGTATATGATGTGAAGGGGGGTTGTTCTCTTGTACTTTCAAGTGGTCAAACAGTGGCCCCAATCTGTTTTACATTTACATTAGGTACAGATATGCAAACATTTGGTATGCACCATTGAGGTAGGCTACTAATATAAACTTTTTATGTGAAAGGGTACAGAGTGACGGGACCATTTCTCACAATGGGGAATAAGCCTCTGAGCTAACCCTCAGAGTCCCTGTTTTAAATAGAAAAGCTTTTTTGAAAGATGTTATGCTTTGTGTTTGGTACCCCAGGGAGCAAGTCAATGACGACTGTGGTGTTTTGCTATCTTGTAGCAATTCACCCTTTGAATTTAATTGCAGGGTTATTTTTACATTTGAATTTTACATTTAAATTGAGATCCCTCAGAGCTACAAGCTACAATATTTCACAATTTTCACTGAAGCTCTGTTATTGACAGACATAGTTGCTGGGATCAATTAGCCGTTGGGATCTGTTGTTAACAAAATAGTGCTTCATATCAGTACAGGTATGTGCTTCTGTAGTGCAATTGGTAAAGCTTTGCATAAACAATGCATTTCATGGGTTTGATTCTCAAGGAACACACATACTGATAAATAAATGTATAGATTGAATGCACTGTAGACTTTGGATTATGCCCTGTACACTTTTGTAAGTCACTTGCCTTGTAAGCAAAAATGCCTTTGTGTGGTGCCTTCATTTGCTACAAGTAAATGGTATTTAATAGGTCCTATATTTAGAAGAAGAGAAGAATAGATGTGTCTGTAATATCTTTGTTGCAAGACTCGACAATGTGCTGCTTTGTGTTACTCAGCAAGGATTTTTTTTAATTACGCGACCTTCCTTTCACAGTGAAACCCCTGTTGAGTGTAAGTGAAGTGTATAGGGTCAAATGAAGTCTAATGCAAACACGTTTGTGTGAATGTTAGGCTAAATGCATTACATTAATGCATTTGGAATATGTTTATAGCCTTATGTTTAAGCCAGGGTTGGGACAAATACGGGTGATCCCATCCCGTAGGGTTGTAATTTAACCCCTGCTGGGTTGTTTTAACCCATTGTTGGGTCAAATATAAAAAAATTCAGTTAACCTAATGGAAGTTTTGTTTCTTTTTGATCTAATGCTAGGTTAAAAATAACCCAGCATTTTTAGAGTGTATAGTGGTTAAGCTATACTGCCCTACAAAGCCAACGCACAGTAACTACGCATTTGGTCAAAATTAAGTTGAAAAAGGGTTGAAATAGGCTTTTTGAGATCTGTTGTGTCTTGTTATAAAGTCTCCTGGTTCAATTTTGTCCCATTTCAGAGAAACGTGTGTGCCAAAATTTCAGTAACATGTTTGACTGGCTGGTGTAAAAAACTTTAAGGGCATTTTTCTTGGTTTCAGTGTTTGCGTAGTTACTGCATTTAGCCTTTGTAGAGCAGTACACTCTAAAAACAAACGGTGCTATATAGCACCAAAAGTGGTTCTTTGCTCGTAATCATAGAAGAACCGTTTTTAGTCCCATATAGCACCGGTGAAGCACCTGTGTAGAATCACATGGTTCTATGTAGAACCATATGTGGTGCTATAGTGGTGCTATATGGCCCCCATATGGTTCTTCACTGGTGCTTTACCGGTGCTATATGGCACTAAAAATGGTTCTTCTATGATTACGAGCAAAGAACCACTTTTGGTGCTATATAGCACCATTTTTTTTAGAGTGTATACATTACTGTTGATTTATGTGGGTGGCCTGGGATTGAACCCGTGAGCTTTGCATTTCTAATACAATGCTCTACACTTGAGTTAGTGAAATAGGAACACTAGGATACACTAAAAAAATACTGTGTTGGCTCAAAAAGGGATGAACCCAGTCTGTTGGTTTGTAATTCAACCCAAAATGCTGGATTGTGTTAACTTGTTGTGTCAAATATGAACATTTTCTGGGTTAATTTAACCCAATGGCTGGGTTTACACCAATGGCTGGTGTATGTCTATTAAACAAATATGTTGATGTGTGTTTGTGCATATCCTTTCTAACATCTACATTACATCTAAATATCCAGTGCAGTTTTACTAACAACTATCACTGTAAAAAAAAATTATTGTTGCATTTTTATTATTTAATTTCAACTTTCCTGACTACTGATGAGTTATAAAAATAAAGTTGAATCAGCTTATTTTAACTTTATTTTTATAATTTATAGCAACTCCTCACATCACTAGTCAAGAAGTTTAATTAATTGTCATTTCAAATTTATTAAACTTAAAATTTATTACAGTGTTCAGTATTAGTTAAAATGAACGAAGCTGACTAAAATGCAAAGTTGAGCTATAAAACACTGTCTCTCTCTAATGGTCTTTCACCTATATCTATAGGCAGTCTATTTACTTACAACCATACATCATTATCAAAGCAGTACATTGCTTAATGCAAATATCCTGTCAACAGTGCAAACAAGAATTTACAACATTGTGGTGGTATAGGTCAGCTTAATATTACGGCAGTTTAATATAAAGCCCCACAGTGCATGCAAAATTTTTGTTTAGGAAGTGTATTCCCGCTGGTGTGTTAGATAAAGGCTGTGCAGTGCACTGATATGAAATGTTCATTAAGAGGACAGATTCAGATGTACAGCATTTTGCCCACACATGCTCAGTTTCTTCCTTTACCTCAATTACATTTATCTGTAGCACTCAACTGAACACCTACAGTTAGATCTATAGTGCTGGTGTATGATTCATTAGAAAACTTACCATGTACTGTATGTGGAGTTCACATAGACAGATCCAATGCCACGATCTTCATTTGGTCCATTATTGTTTCCTCTGCACATATATGCCTACAGTGAGAAATGACAGGGTTTGAACATAAATAAAGTATGTATGAGTATATTGTACCACATTAATTGCTGATGCATCAACAAGGTGCTGAATTACAGATTTAAGGAAAGGTAAAAGTAATTCTCAGTGTGGGTGAAAACATATAATACGCAGTCTATAGATCTTTAAGGAGTCTTTGATAACATGCCAAAGGATCTTCTTGTGTGTGTTTCAGATATATTCAAATACATAAGATTTCTGTGTGGGAACAGAAAAAAGTTATCTGTTTTTATCTTTTTATGCCGATAACAAGGCAAAAGTTGTATTCTTTATGGTTCACTGTGAATCACCTTATGCAGGTGTAACCAAGGTAACACTGCAAGAGTTTACCTTTCATTAGGACATCTCCATTAAATTAGTAACTAGGGAGTTTTTGTGTTCAGTAAACGTTGCAGTCCTTTGCTTATTGAAAAACAAAAGAAGATTGGTTCAATGCAGTCCTATGATGGTAATAAACGTTTTTCCTTCACAAGAGCGTTCTTTGATTTACATAATGACAATGCGTCAGTCTGTTGTATTAGGGTGAATTCAGGTAGATTGGGATTGTTTTTGGCCGTCATCTCAATGTAAGTATCCCAATCTAACTGAACTCCTCCTATGGTTTGCTAATAATGAATGAAAACTAGAATTTTTAATATTATGATGGCAGAAAGGGCACTATGCGTATAGAGATGTTTATATTTTGTGAATGATAGTATAAAAGTACGCGTCTATTCCGTGTTCCCTTCTGTGGAAATGTTGAGTGCCGAATCTCATTCAGTACTGTTTCAACGCTTTAAGAAAGCCAGAAGAGACCTTTAAATGTATTTAGTAGGCAACCTGTCCACATATCCAGATGGAGTGCGTCATGAGCAGCGCGCGAGAGGATGCGCGCACGGGCATAAGTGGAGACATCAGTGCGCAATGCCTGTGAGGAGGATGCTGAAATCGACCTAAGTGCCAGGGATACCGTAGGATTTCACAGATTTATTTTCGTACAGAATGAAAAGGAAATGATTGTTTAAACTTATCAGCAGCCTCCAGCTCTGCGTTTTCGCCATGGTGGAGTTGGATCCTGTTGTTTGGAACTTTACGCTCAAATTGGACAATGGATCAAACACTAATGAGAATGTATCTGGATATTCAGGTGATGATTATTATAATATTGTTCACCTAACGGAAACCAAAATCCTTCCCGCGTTTGTTGGATTTCTGTGCTCCACTGGACTTGTTGGAAATGTTCTCGTCCTGGTCACTATTTTAAGGTAGGTTTGCAGGCTGGTGAAATATAAACTGTCTAGTATTTGGTTTGGCTTTACCCATTTACTTATAGATAATAAGACAAGCTATTTATGCATTTGGTAGACACTTAACCAACACTATAGTGCTTTGTGTGTTCCTTGGGATCTATCTATCTATCTATCTATCTATCTATCTATCTATCTATCTATCTATCTATCTATCTATCTATCTATCTATCATCCTCAAAACTCATAAAAATAATTTTTTCAGTTCTCATGGGTTCTTGGATGTTATGCAGGCGCATGTGTACTGCTGCTTGCAACAGTTTTATTTCTTACACCTCTCCTGACATTTTTAACAACACTTCTCCGCATTCCCACAGAAAGCTCTTTTTTGTCTTTAATGCAGGTCAGCCAAAAAGACAGTACCAGATGTGTATGTGGGTAACTTGGCTGTAGCCGACCTGGTTCACGTGACCGTCATGCCCTTTCTGATTCACCAGTGGGCACGTGGAGGACACTGGGTCTTTGGCAGCACCCTCTGCAAAATCATCACCTCTCTGGATAACTGCAACCAGGTGGCATGTGCTGCAGTCATGACTGCTATGAGTCTGGACAGGTTTGAAATCAAATACATAATTATCCAGTGCCGGGATTTTTCCGCAAAACATCCTTCATGCAATTCTTTCCATTTCACAGGCATTTTCTTCACATTATCTACGTCAGTGGTTCTTAAATTCATTCCTCGGGCCACCCTCCCAGAACATTTAAGATGTTTCCATATGTAAAATATCTGATTCAGTTCATCAGCTTGTTAGTGTGTTAATTAAGGAAACATTTCAAACATTCTGGAAGGAGCCTGATGAGTGGAATCAGGTGATTCATATAAGGAGACATCTAAAACACTCTGGGAGGGGGGCCAAGGACTGGAGATGAGAACCACTGATCTACCTTAAATCATGACACATTTATGGTTGAATCATCCAGAACGAGTATAAAATATTTTTTTCTTTAAACTATATAAAGTGCGCAAAAAAACCCAGTGAGTTAAAAAAGTTTTAAGAGACACAAATGTCTTGACCTACAATGTAGTATTTTACATGGTATAACAAAAACATATTTGGCAGAATCGCCTCATTCCACATTAACTCTTGTATAATCAAAAGAAAAGCATACTTTACAGTTTTGGAATTGTGCACCATAGAACAAAGAAAGTCATTCTGTTTTGGCCATGTGGGGAAGTAAATGATTACAAAACCCCAAAATTGTGTGTGTGTGAGAGGGAAAGAGAGGGTTTGATCAAAATTGATTTTTCCTAATAAAATTCTAATGAGGTGCATGGAGCCGAGAGTCAAGCAGGCGTTGTGCACCCTCGTGTGATGAAAAATGATTGTTACTCATTTTTATTCTAATATGGATTATGAATGTATACTACTTATTCATACTGTTATAAATATTCAACAAAATGTGAAATGACCTCTCTGAATCATTGATGTTCAATTTAACATTTGCTCTAAGATTAACTGCTCATGCTGTGAAATCTTCAATGAAGGGGTACAGCAGGGCCACTGATGCCAGTTGTCATACAAGGAATAACTTTTATGTTATATGTATCCTCAGGCATTTTGTTCAGGTCAAGAGGAGTTATTAGTTTAAGTTTTGTATTATAAATAGTGTACATTTTAATTATTTTACTGTTTGCAATGTAAGCAATGTAAGCAATCCATTCAGCAGCCTGTAATACATTTTAAATATGTTTTTGAAATAAGCAGTGCAAATATTTGTATTTTTCTAGCCAAAGCTACTATAAGTGCAACGGTGTGGTTTTGATCTGCCAGGCAGTTAGTTTACCACCAGAGGGCGCTCTTGGCGCAATTATTTCACATATTCAACCTTATATCACAATATCAGCAAGAGCCTTTGGCCCTGTCTTCTTTAAACGAATCGTAAAAAATTTGCTGTTGTTATGCAGCTGGTTGCCAGTAACTTACTGTAGAAGATAAAGACTGAAAATGTTTCATGTTCATTAACAAACTGTTGCCAGTAAGTAATCTATAGTAAGTTACAGCTAGCTGCCAGTAATACGCAGTAATACTGTAATTTCTACAGATATGTTTTACAGTGTATTTTTTGGGTTCAAAAAGATAATTTTAAACAATCAAAGTCAAAACCTTTTTATCATAAACTGTTTACAAGTGCACTCATTCCCTTTACATATTTAAAAACATTAGCATATGTCAAGTACAATTATTACAGAAACTATCAAAATTTTGAATTAAATATGTAAACAATATAATATACAATC
Organism: Paramisgurnus dabryanus; assembly: GCF_030506205.2. NCBI lineage: Eukaryota > Metazoa > Chordata > Actinopteri > Cypriniformes > Cobitidae > Paramisgurnus > Paramisgurnus dabryanus. Next base: position 13,611,604 of record NC_133349.1, read on the forward strand.
ACA
>NC_133349.1:15512006-15612006 GCF_030506205.2 Paramisgurnus dabryanus
GCCACAAACACACTTCTACTTTCCTGTTTTAGCCCAAATGGTCATTGTCCTGACACAGAGCAGTATGAAGTGCCTCAGGTGCCAGAAACAGGTGTTCAAAGAGAGAAAAAGAGAGTGAGAAAAAGGAGAGACATCTACAGACAATACACAAGTAAGTAAGCCACAAACATATACTTTTTCATCATATTATTTGTTTACACTACAAAAAATGACTTTCTTACTTAGTCTTACTTGTCTTGTTTTCAGAATAAATATCTAAAAATTCTCAAATTAAGATTTTTTTCTTGATGAGCACATTTAACTAAGAAAATTAGTTACATTTCTAGACAAAAAATATACAATTTATGTGAACGTGTGCTTGAAGCAAGCTAAAATATCTGGCAATGGGGTGAGAAAATTTTCTTGAATTAAAGGTGACATAGAATGATTGAACGGGTTATTTATCCTTGTTCTGTGATATGTAGACAAAAAATTTTTTTGTTTGGGTCTGTAATGCCTTAGAAGCTTCCTAAAAACCTCTCTCAGATAGCTATATTAGGGTGGGGGATTTTAAACAAGTGGTTTTGCACCTATTTGGCTCCCCCTACTGGCTTAACTTGCAATCTCATTACTGATTGGCTGACTTTGCTGCCACTCAAAAAATGTAGCCAATTATTTTAAAGTGGAGGGGCAGTTAGATGCCTGTGATGTCATAAGCATCAGTTTTTCAGATTGGGCCGTTTTCTGGGTGACATTTCTCAAAGAGGAATTTCTATGGACTGAGATGTTTAGCATGTCTAGCACTTTTTGTATGTTTGTGAATGCGGGTAGACTATCATTATTCAACAAAGACAATGTAAAAATGTTTTTTCATTCTCTGGCCCCCTTAAGTTTTTAAGAAAAAAGTTAACTTATTTCAAGATTTTTTTTCCTCACCCCATTGCCAGATATTTTTGCACAATTTTACTTAAATTGTATTTACTTATTTATTTTTTCTAAAAACTAGACTTATTATTTTCTTAGGTCATTTTGCTCATCAAGAAGAAGCATCTTAATTTAAGAATTTTTAGATATTTCTACTAAAAAAACAAGACAAAATACTAAGTAAAAAGTCATTTTTTGCAGTGTATCTATTAGATTCATTCAGTTTGGTAGAACAGTAACCAATAGTTTTTGGGGCAGTGTAACAAAGGCTCCAAATCCTCTGAAGATGTATGGCCTGTATTTAGAAGCAGTGAATGACTACATAAATGAATCGTATGGAGAGGACGTATGGAGACTAATCGAGGCCAGAGCCAAGATCCCTCACCTGAAATTTGTTCGACACCAAATGTACAAGTGAGTTCTGTATTTTCCTTTAAACTGCATTTGTCCGATATGTAATAACTCTTATGCCATATATTGCGTTTGGGTGTACATAGCAGTTTAACAATTCTGGTGTTTCTTACTTCAGTGATAATCTTATCCTACGACTGGCAAAGGCTGCTGGATAGGTTCTGGGAAAAACTCATGATGAGCTCATATACGCTTCTGGAGTCTACATGGTCAAGCGGATAGGAAACTACGGTTATGAGAGGATCCTAAAGGTGATTTTAAAACATTGTAGTCCGTATCTAGGCTGGTTTCTTGTATGTAATTCATATAGTAAACGTATAGGCCCTTCCCAAATGGCGCACTTCATATGGATTTTCGGTCTCATGGCCTTAAATTGCGTGTGCTTGCTTAGTCTATAGGTTGTAAGGTGTCCCATCTGTCTCGAGTCTGTCCTAAAATACGACTCCGGTGCACCCTCGTGGACTCGCTTCAAGGGTCCCTTAAGTCTGAACTACATGATGTCATCAAAAGGTGGACCCCATGGAAGACCACAAGTCCGGAGTGTGCCATTTGGGACAGGGCCATAGTCCAACATGTTTCCATTTACATATCCAAAGTGACTTACAATGCATTCAAGCTATACATTCTCCAAGTACTGTTTGCGCATTCCTGCCCAGGATTCAAACCCTCAAATTTGAACGCAGTTCACTACCAGTTGAGCTACAGAAACATTTATACATATAACATGTTATATTATACACACAATCACGTTTAATTTCTCCTCTAATGTCTGTGTCTTAGGTACTGGGGCGCAATGTACAAGACTTCATCAATGAGATAACCTGCACGAATATTTCAGTTTCTCCTTCTCTAAAGTCCAGCCACCGTTTCTATGTCGAGGAGGAACGCAAAACAAGCCTCACCCTGCATTACCGCTCAACCAGAAAAGGCTTCACACAGTTTGTCAAAGGTAACGGTCCTCGAAAACGAACAGTTTGTAAGTCATATAAGTCAAAAACCCTTGTGACTTTCTTCTGTGGAACACAACAGATGAGGCAAAATGACAGCTCCAGTTCCCATTCACTTGTTGTATGGTATAAAGAAAATAATGACGTGTCTGTCAGGGTTGGAACAATATGAGGGTTAATAAATGACAGAATGGTAATTAATCCATTTATGCGTTTTGAACAATGAGTCAACTCACAAACTACAGACGTCTTTCAAAGATTACTTACATATCCCCTAGGGGTGTAACGGTACGCAAAAATCACGGTTCGGTGCGAACCCCGGTTTTGAAGCCACGGTTCGGTTCATTTTCGGTACAGTAAGGGAGAAATGCAAACATTAAACTGCAGGTTGTTTATTACTTTAAACTTTTTTTTACAATTTGTTTACACTTTTTTAAACACTTTATTAAAATATAACAGATAAAATATATATAAAATGAAAAAATTATAAATAAAATACTACTGCAAAGTTATTTTTTACATTATTTTATAACAGAAGGTAACCTTCTCTTAAACTTTTTCTACTAAAACCTTGAACTAACAAATTCAATTCCTGAATACATTTATGAACTATTAGCCTACATTTTTGCCACTAAAAATTTTCTGTTTTGATTTATTTTGGATTGTTTAACTCACAGAATTGAATTGGCTATGTACCATCTCTGTATAAAAATAATATTACTGCTCTATGTGTAACTGCATAGCAAGCAACATGATGATACACTCATTTTGAGATTAGTGAGCTGCATACATAGCCATCTTTGATCTTTTGCACGTTTCTCCTAATCTTTGCTTGTGTTGTCAATGTAAGCTGTGACTTTACTTACGAACCCCTCCGCAGCTGAGTAACAGCTGAGTAAGCCCGGGTTACAGCTCTTCTCTGTCCCGACCAGCTGATCGCATTGTGACAATGATATGATTGACGTGATATGCAGATGAAAAATCTGATCACGCATTCCTTATTCTCGCTGTCACAGAAAGCGCGTCTCATGAATGCGTAGCAACGAAAGACGTGCATCCTCTCACGCACTTTTGAAAGAACAAAGCAGCGCATTGACACGCGTTTAACATGCGCTTTTAGATACGACACGTAAACGTTTACATCAATAATCAAACGGATATACAACTAAGTAAATAAAAATCTTTCTGCGGGCCGAATTATGTTATATGTTTGACAGAAGACTTGCGCTGAACGCGGAGACTTCCGCCACTTAATATGTTCGTGCGGAAACGCACGTATTATGTTCTGCACAGGCGCACACAAAATGCATTCGGCCTTTCGGTGCACGTGCGCACCGTGCCGAAAGCCCTGAACCGAAACGGTCCGGTTCGAATACACGTACCGTTACACCCCTAATATCCCCCATTCATTTAAGAATTGTGCATTATACAAATTTTGCTGTATAAACATTTATCATATTGACAGAACAAAATGTGTATAGTAACCTCTGCACTCGTAGTTTCTGACATTGTTTGCGTATTAAAATTGAAATATGTGCGTGTTGAAATGGTTCAACGTTCAGAAGACAGAGATGTTTGATTAAATCCAAGACTAAAAAAGCCGAGTGTTCACAGACTGCTTAAAATTCAAACAGTGTCTCTTGTCACTACTCTGCAGGGCAGCTCTCTCAGGTGGGCCGTCAGTTTTATAACACAGACATTGAGGTGGAGATTTTGTCCAAAGAGGAAACAGAGAAAATGACATATGTGTTACGAGTCCAAACAGACAAGACCTTCATCTTCTCCGTACACACACACAACCTGCTAAATTGTTCTTTATTCTCACTCTTGTCTCTTCTGAAGGTGTACAAAATGAATTTTGACAATGCTGCGTTTAAGCACCGTATGCCCCAACAGAAAACAGCCCCAGGCTACGAGAAATTGCCCATGAAGCGAGGAATCTTTTTCGATATGTTTCCCTTCAGCGTGATTTTCCGAAGGGACGTGACCATGTATCGGATCGGAGACGGTTTGAAAGAGGTGTTTTCTGATCTGCAGGGCAAAAAAGTCAATTAAGAATTTACCCTGGTGCAACCCATGCTGGAATTCAGCTGGGACAATGTGAGTGGATGGGGGTGAGACTGGGTAGTATTAGATTAAAGGACTTCTAATTAAAAGCATACAGGTTGTGTTTGTGGATGCTGCCAGACTTGCACCAAAGCCAACATAAATCAGCATCTAAATTAATGCGGCCTAGCAGGGGTTATTACCATTTAATGCTGCAAAATCTAAATTTACAAAAATCGTTCCTTCACTTGCTCCTTGTATTCTGTCCCAAACAAAGGAGTATTGGGTCAATGATGTGACGTTTATTATTTTGTGTCCTATGGATAAATTAAATGTGTAAGGGTTAAAATTTCTAAATAAATGTGCAGATTTCTTGCATACATTCTCTTTTTTGAGAAACAAGTCTAAAGTTTCTGGGTTTATTTTATTTTGAAAGAATATTTGGGGGATTATTATAAAAATGTCAATCTGGTGTAACCGCTCGTGTCAATTGGTGTATTTTTTAAAATTAAATTATAAATATATTCATTAAAAAAGTGGTATAAAATATAATCATCTAGTTTAGTGTAATATGATTTTTTTAACATACATTTTTACATCATTTGTCAAAGATTGTTTAGAAAAGCTGTTTTCAGCATATATCAGGATAAATATTACAAAAAAGCATTAAAATTTACATTTAGAAATAACTAATAAAATGATTTTTTAAACTGATTATTTTTAAATTACGCTTACATGCCATCAAGGTGGATACAATATTTTATATTTCTCATTCTTTGGCGCAACTGGTGGTTACACCATTTGACATTCTCAGGTCAAAAGACTTAACTTTCATAAAAATGGTGCAAAATAATGTATTTTTTTATTGCATAAAATTAACATACATACAATATGTGCATTGAAATAAACCTGATGCATGATTCTAAAACAAGTAAAAATAATAATAATAATAATAATAATAATTTAATTTCTTTTTTTAATTGAATTGAATCTTGCCGAACCGTTTTTGTCACTGATCTTATTATCTGTTGTAGAGCTACACCCACCTCAACAATGTGTTTGAGCTCCTGTCCAAGGCTGTGGTGGAGAGCAAACAGAAGGTCAACATCCCCAAACTTAGCAAAGACAAACCAGAGGAAAAAGAGGAAAGTGAAAAACCCAAAAAGGATGAAAGAGGTGTTGCTTGGATCTGGCAAAGTTTTTGGAAGAATGGGCAAGGTACTCCCCAAATTTTCAAAACTAGCAATTACAATATTTATACAATGATCAATAAAAACACATGTTGACCATTCAAACCCCTTTCAAAACCAAACTATACACTCAGAAAAAAGGTACAAGAAGGTATTGACAACTAGTAATGTTGTCATTGGGGCGTTACCCTTTCAAAAAGCACCCATTTGTCCCTAAAAGGTGAATATTGATATATCAAAGGTAGACATACAGTACTGATACCTCAAAGTATATATATATGAAGAGTTTTGTTGCAAAACGAGATAAATCCGTTTTTAACATTTTTGTCAAAACATGTTTATTATTATGTTATTATGTTATTATTTTGTTTTATGGTGCTACTTTTTTATTTTTTAAGTTATGAAGGTTTAAATCAAAACAAACCAAGTGCAGTTGAATTAATATTAATAGGCTTTATGCCCAGCTGCACTACTTCCTGAACTTCAGCCAGCTCCTTGTTTCCTGTCTTCCATTATTGGACAAACTGATTAATCCAGGTGTGCCTGACCTCAGTAGTCACAATCAAACTGATTAATCCAGGTGTGCCTGACCTCAGTAGTCACAACACCAATAATCAGACACACCTGGATTTATCAGTTTGTCCAATAATGGCAGACAGGAAACAAGGATACATATATCTGTAGCAAAATGGCATATATTATGACCTTTTTAAAACGTACCATCCCAGTGACAACTTTTGCATCTTTTTTTCTGAGAGTGTACATCACTGCTTACATCTGCATTGGACAGTTACAACGCTGTCCAATGGGATTTATCATGATATAAATTAGGATACATAAGCAAGCTCCTTGATGTAAATTAATGCAATGACTTAAAAAACATCTCATCCTGATTCCTGTGTTGTCTTCAGACATTAAGGTGATGGATGAAATAAAAGGCACGGACCAAGAATACAGCAGCGCTTTGATTCAGTACAACAGCTCTGCTAATTCTGGAGGAGAGGACATTGAGCTGCTGGCTTTTCAGACTGTCACTGGTTAGAGATCTTCTAAACTTAAGTGCTGCCCTTAATGACCTCCATTATCATCTCTCTAGATGCAGTTGTATGCTTGTCTGATATAAAACACTTCTCTAGCAATGATGTAAAACAAAAGCAAGTGAATGAGATTACAATCATTATTTAAAGTGTTTTGGGACCACTGCCAGATAAATTGGAAGCTAACGTGACTCTCAAATGGCATCCACATCATCCATATCAATTTGTTGATTCAAATCTTCTGTAAATGCAGTTAACAATTACATTTGCTCGCTCTTGATCAGGCAAGTGCAGTGAAACAATATTTGAAGACATGCGAGAGCCCCCTAAAAAGCCTCTTCATCTAAAGGGTCAGATGAAGTATGTGTCGCAGTGGGACTCCCTCATCTTCCTTGGAACTCCCATGTAAGCGCTCACAATCTCACTCATCTTTATAGCACTGCAGTCTGTGCTTTTGGAAAAGATAGTAGCGTAGTTTCCGCCACATAAAACGGACACAATTTCTGCACTTTTATTGTAATATGACCATATCCTACTTCAAATTACCATGACATCAGGTTGGTTTAATTCTGACTGCAAAACCATTCAAATGCTTTGTCTTCTCTGCACAGTATTGAGACAGTGGAGGACATGATAAAAATGGGCGTTTATGTCAACAATTTAAACGTGCACGACTCAAGCAAAGAGCTCATTCTTGTCGGCACGCAGCAGTCAGCCGAGCTGCAGCTAGCAATTGACCAGGTACGACTGCGGCACATTAAGTATAAACCAGCATTATTTATTTATTATCCGAATACATTTAAATGCAAAGCAGAGGTCATTGCAGCAAAATGTTTCCTACAGTACATGTCGATTCATAAGAGTCTCTGGCTCTGGTTACACGCAAAGAACTGACATCCGAGTGACAGCTTATCTCCAACTGTGCCACCTACAGGAGCAGCAGAAGTCTGCGCAGCTCCAGGAGATCATTAAAAAGTTGGATGAGGAGAAGAAGAGAGGAGACTCCCTACTGTACGCCATGATACCCAAAGCCGTGGCAGACAGACTGCGCAAGGGAATAACAGCCCCGGAGACGTGTCAGGTACTGACACATGCAACACAAACAATTACAAAAGCAAATCACACTTCTCTGCCTATGCATTTACTAAAAAAGTAAACAGACATTAAAGAACAAACTCCCAAATGTAGATGGCATAAAGTAACTACAATCACCTCATGACAGCTGGTGACATTTCTTTTTCGAGGGGCGCAAATTCAAAATATGTGTTTGGAGTGCCGTGTGTGGCTCGTCATATCAAAATATCTGTTAGATTTTGTGAGCCTATGCATCATGGGTTATGTCAAAATACATGCCTGCTGAACAAGTATTGAAAAGGTTTATAATAAGAGACGCTCACGTTGACAGAATACTCACAAGACACCAATACTAAACTCTGATAATTCATGAGAGTATCTAGCAAACGTGAGGATCTCTTTTATCATAAACCCCTTCGAAGCATCTGCAGCAGGCATGTATTTTGACATGTTGCGTGATGCATATAGGTTGACATGACATGCTGAACACAAATTTTGACATGACGAGCCACACACACGACTGGCTAAATACATGTTTTGACGAGATTCGCGTTGTGTGCCCACAAAAAAAAGTTACCATCCGCCACTGCTCATGACTGAAATGGCTCTCAAACTACAGGTAGTTTAATTTTAAAGGAAAACACCTCAGTTTTTTTATATTTTACTATGTTCTTACCTTAATTTAGACAAATTAATACATATCTATCTTTTTTCAATGCATGCACTTAATCTTTGTACAGCGTGTCATGAATGTGTTAGCATTTAGCCTAGCCCCATTCATTCCTTAGGATCCAAACAGGGATAAATTTAGAAGCCTCCAAACACTTCCATGTTTTTCATATTTAAAGACTGTTAATTAAGTAGTGATTAGCAAATAAAAAAAGAATAACTATATTATATGACGGAAGTAGGGTGGCCATTCGTGCCAGTTCTGCCAGACACGTCCCAAACTGGTTTTCGGGTGCATTCTCCGGAAGTTCTCCATTAAGGTTTAATATTTCGGGTTCAATTTCAGAAAAGCAATGGTTACATTTCAAGGTAAGAATGAAACTACAATGACTGTATGTCTTAAAAGAAATAAATCTTAATTTTCTAATGTATTTTAACTGAAATGTGAGAACCTCGATGACGTATGCGGTTGAGTAACGCGACTTCCGGAGAACGCACCCAAAATCCTGTTCGGGACGTGTCCAGCAGAACTGGCACGAATGGCCACCCCAGGCGGAAGAGCACTTAGTTTGCAGCATTTTGACAGTAACATCTTCATTCCTGCTTACCCCCCCTCTCGCTCAATCTTCTGTCAATATTACTGCACCCGAGGTCGAAGTGCTGCAAACTAAGTGCTCTTCCGCCATACAATATAGTTCTCATTTTTTATCCGCTTCAAAAAGTGCCACATTTTATTTTATTTTATAAAAAGATAGGTATGTATTAATTAGTCTAAGTTGAGGTAAAAACATAGTAAAATATTGAAAAACTGTGGAGTTTTCCTTTAAGGCCCAACATATACAGTATACATTTGACAAGCTTGTGTGCAGAAAAATTTGGGGATGTATGTAGTACTGTATGTATTAGATTTAGGGTTATAGCTGGAAAATAGTACCTGGTTATTGGTCCCTACTTTAGGTAACATAAGTTTGTGACTCCTGGTAAAACAGACTGTATCTCATAGCAGTTAAAGATTACATGATAAAAATCTACTCTTGACATTCCCTTTGCTGTGATGTGTTTTTTTAGGTGTTTCCAGATGTGACCATTCTGTTCAGCGACGTGGTGAAGTTTAATGAGATCTGTATCCACATAACCCCTATGCAGGTGGTGGATATGCTAAGTGAGATTTACATCGTTTTTGACACACTCAGCGAGAAACATAATGTTTATAGGTAACTAAACTAAACCCGTCCACTAACTTTAAAACATCCTTCAGCTTTCTGAATGTTCTTTCTTTCTCAGGTGGAGACCATACGAGATGCCTACATGGTCGAGGCAGGTGTGCCCAATAAAACCACATTCCATGCACATCACATCTGTGACATGGCTCTAGACATGCTGAGCTCCATCAATCATTTGAAAGATCCCTCCACTGGGGACAACATCCAGATCCGTGTCGGTAAGTGCGCTCAGATTCACAAAGCATCTGTATCTGTAATCTTTCCATGAAATCTGCACGTCACACAGTTTGCAAAAGACCAACATTGACTTGTTCTAGCTAAATGTTTTTGAATGCTAGATTTCAGACTTAAACAATGATTGTGTGTTGGTCTCCACACAGGCATTTACTCTGGGATGGTGGTAGCAGGGGTGGTGGGTCTAAAGATGCCAAGATATTGTCTGTTACATCGTAAACACAGCTTCTCAGATGGAGTCAAATGGCATTGTAAGCAATTTTACTGTCTGTGTGTTACAGAAACAGAATTTAACAGACTTCAGAGTTTTTTAACTAAGAAATAAAATTCTCTCTCTTTTTGTGTGCTGTTAGGGCATGCAAATCCACATCAGTCTGACCACCAAAGATCATCTGGAGCATGAGCCATACATCATTGAGGAACGAGGAAAGATATCATCTGATATCATCACCACTGCCATCCTCCGTATTTCTGACATCAACAAGATCATGCATATTCACAACTTTTAAAATGTTACACTTTTATGCAAATTCATGCACTTATCCAAAGTGATGTACATTAAAGCTATACATGAATTAGGATGTGCATTACCATGTACCACGGTCTATCAGGAGTGAACTTACTTCTATAATGATTCTTTTTCTAAATTTCCTGCTAGCTAAGACTAAATTGTACCACAAAATAGGGCTGCACTATATAATGAAATGATATAAATATTGCAAATGTGCATATTGCAATCAATTGCAATACCATAATGAATTAATTATTTCAAAGTTAGTCTAGTTAAAGTTTTAGGTCGATGTAGACCGCAGAAAGACTGGAATACCAATGTTAAAGTCTGCATGAAATTTAAACTTTTATATGGCTTTTTTTCAAACGACTTATCTTTGAACTTCACTATTTAAAAAAAACAATCATGTCCCCTTAAAATCTTTATCAAATAATGTAAAATAAATATAGTAAAAAGGACATTCTGAAAATGTAACTTGTGCAATGGTGAGAAAATTGGCAAAATAATTAGAAAAATAAAAAAACAGTTTGGTTGTTCGGACGGATTGTTTCATTTTATTCTGCTTCGGACAATAATTTTCCTTTCTGTGCATCCCTACATTAAAGGAACAGTATGTAAGAAATGTATATCAATGAATCATAAAATGGCCCTGATATGTCACTAGACATTAAGAAATCATTTTCATTTCAAATACTTATATCACTGACAACAGTGGTCCAGCCAGGATATTGTCATTTAAAAAGTGGAGTTGCAGCCCTCAACTGATGTTTATGTTGTCATTTTGTGTATTGGCCACTAGTTGGGTGATTGCAGTACCAGTTTTAGCCACAAGTTTTGTTATTGCAATACCAGTTTTAGCCACAATCCTACATACTGTTCCTTTAAAGCTTATCTCCTCTCAAAACGGTCTCTCAAAATAATCGCAGTGATTAGCAAGTAGCAAAATGACCCAACTACATGTATGCTTTTTATTACGTTTTTAAGTATCGTTTAAATGGACTTTAAGTTAAAACATTATGTGAGCGCATACAGCAGTGGTTCTCAAACTTTTTCAACGTTTGGCCCCCTTATGTACGGTGCATCCCTTTGTGTCCCCCCCAAAGAAAATTTAAAACATAAAAAATTCAAAACTTCAAATTTCAAATAAACAAAACATATTAAAGTGTACAATGTAGTGCTGTTGGTTAGTAGCCTTATTTTTCTGAGGTTTAATTAAACAAAATTTATGATAAATGTATTTATTTTATAAAATGTGATTAAACTGGGGCCCCCCTGGCACCATCTCAGGCGTCCTTAGCTTGAGAACCACTGGCATACAGAATATTGCCTTAACATTATAAATTGCATTTTTCTTCAATATTATGCAGCCCTACCACAAAGCTGGCAGTATTCAGCAGGTGATCTCATCTCAAAATGTCAGCCCCCATGTGGTAACGCTGACCCGCTCAATGTAAAATTAAACAGCTTTTGATTAGCCTTTGATTTTTTTAACAACTTCGATCCATCATACTTATAACAGAATCAAAATGTGACAAAAACCTCTAATCTCTCCTGACTCAGGGTAAAGGTTATATGAAGACATACTGGCTTAAGGGTAAGAAAGACCTCTCTTTTAAGTCTCCAGCAGAGCTCAGATACAGCAATGAGCAGAAGGACTATGAGGACAGAAGCTCAAATAGGTGAGTGAGGTGAATAAGATTTCCACATTACAACAACTGTTATAATGATTAAACCAGTGATTTTACGATCACAGTGATAATTTGGAAGAGCACAACATTCAATGCAAACATTGTTTCTTTTTTCAAGTTCCACTTGCACTAACAGGAAACATTCCCCATTCAGTCTGAATACCCCAATGAGGAGCAGGCTGAGGTTAAGACCATACCACCACTAGAGGGCGCTCCAGACCCAAACACGTTCACCAATGAGTCCCAGGAGAAAGAAAAGGTTAAAAAGAAAAAGAACAGCAAAGGAGGCAAGGCAGACAATGCATCAGGGAAAGCACAGGACAGCACTCCACCTGCTGGAGAACCGGAGAATGCAGCTCCAGAGCTAAATAACAAAAAGCACAGTTTCAGAAGCCAATACTCATGACTACCAGTCAATCTTCCCAATGAGATGCACAGCCTGCAGTCTGCTGTAAAAATCCAGGAGAGATCACACACTGATTAGCCCCACAAATCTTTCCATATTGTATTTTCTCATCGAAAAATACAGTTTAAGGTGGAAGCTGTGCTGATAGCTTCAGCTGGGTTTATTTCAAGCAAAGATCATACAGATCTATTTTTGAAAATCAGATCAGACACAGAATGATCAGACGTTCCGTGTGTCTCAATTCGTTCCCTAGCTCCCGAAGTCGTGAATCAGTATATCGTGTACACAGGTTCGGGCACTGGTAAGGACCCTAGCTCACTTCACATTGGGACAATGTTCACTTATTTTTCTGTCACGTGGCTGCTTAAGCGCGTTGTGATTATTCACAGCTGTTACTCATCAACACCCGGCAAAACCAACATCTCTCTGACTTAATTTTAAAAAACAGTACATTGTGGAAAATGCTGTCATTATTCTCTTACATATCTGTGCATAAAATTGGAGGCATATAATTACATTTTAAATGTAATAAATATATTTACAATTTTAAATAAATATTATTATTTTAAATATTGAGTAGATTGTGGTCCCTTACTGTGTAGCAATGTGTGTTTATATTTACAACTAAAACAAACGTTTGTCTTTATAAAAGTTCTGTTACATTTCATAAAGTTTATTGAGTTGGATCACGTGATGTTCGGGTGGCGAGCGTCAGAAAAGGTCACGTGATTTCCGGTTAGGGAACATAGGGAACATCGATGCTCACTGGTTTTTGCGTTGCATTGTGGGAATTTTTAGGGAACGAACGTTCCAGTGCACTGAACGGATTTTGCGATTGAGACAGCCCTTAAAATGGCCGACTCCCTGATCAGTGCCCTGACTACTGAACAAGGGAGCTGATTGAGACACACGGAATAGCATTTATGTCAGGAAATTCTAAGCAAGAAAATCTGAAGAAAGAATTTGACTGTGGAACATAAAGCAGTTTCAGATTTGCCCCCCTCCCAAAAAAAATAACTTTTGCCTAAGATGGAGAGGAATTGCATGGTATTTTTGGAACCCAATTTGACATTTCAGACTGAAAGTAAATAAATCTAAATAATCATATTGCTTGCTAGAAAATGTTTATTCTCTGGTGTACAGAGCTGTGTAGCCGTCTAACACCTTGAACAAAATTCATCACAAATACAACCAATCAGGTTATATATACAGTATACAATCTATTATTTTATTCTGTATGAAAACAATTCTTTTTTGTCTGCTACAGTAAAGTACTTCCTCTTTTAAGAGTTTGAATAGCTCTCTATTTTTTTAATAAATGTAAGTGATAATGAGTGTATAGACCTTTTACGAGTAGACATCACAGTTATGTCAATGCCAGCTGCGCATGCAATGTGGTGGCAGAAAAACAGTGTAAATGAATTATACACGAGTAAGATAACTCACTAGAAAATGTCTTGTTGAGCTGTCTAGTGTCAGAATAGGAATGCCAAAAAAGATGACCTTCATTTTTTATAGAATACCATCATCGAAGACACCATTTGAAGATAAACTAGGTGTTTATTGTTGCAATAAGCCCTTAAATGGGCAGACTGAAGCGATGAAATCATCTGGAAATCTATTAATAATTAGAACAGAAAATAATTACAGAAGATGTTGTGTTCTGTCGAAGTCTGTTCCCTCTATGTGTTTTATCACGTTACATTTATAATTTATTAAAAAAGATTAAAGATTTGAATTGGTTATACTGAAAAAGCAATAAAATCAATATTTATTAAATATTTTATAATTTTACTGTTTTCTATTATTTCTATTTACCTTATATTTTAGTTTATGTCTTGTTCCTGTTTATTCTTAAATTATTATTATATAAATATAGCACACACACATACATGATGTAAAGTGTTATTAATATAAAAACCTATATATATATATTTGTATGTATATATTTATATGTATAAACATAGGACAAATAATAGAAAACTGGAAAATTATGAAATATTAAAAAAATTGTATTATATAGAATACATGAGTATATGAAGAGTTTGGTTCCAAAACGCAATAAATCCATTTTGACTAATTTCGGTAAAAATTTGTTTTCTACCAAGAAAGTGACAAGATGAAAACCGCTATTTTCTGTTACAAACTTTCACATAGCATCTTTAGGTTATAATAACATTACAAATTCAAATCCATAATTTGATTTTCAAAGATTTATTATGAAATCCATCCATTTACATAAAAACAATTACATTTTTGTTTCTTATGGTAAACAAATAACTGCTTATAACTGGTCCTGCACATGCAAAGCATAGCTTTCATTAAAACTGTGGTTTTGTGGATGAGGACGATGGAAACAGTGATCACGTACACAAAAACAAATCTCACACTGCTGTTATTATTTTGTGGAGGCTGGGCTGCACCAGTCTTAAGGTGATCCGATTCAGTGGATTTTTTTCACTTTTTTACTCGATAACATTGTCATTCACTTATTTGGTTCACAGAAAAACAAAGCAGATATTGGATTTTGCGTAGAATTACGTTTTTTTTTTAATACTGACCTGATCCAATACTGATTTTGGTGGCGTTTATCGCGTTTTGGAACCAAACTCTACATATTTACTTTAGCAATTCATACTGTAAAAATAATTGATTTACCAATAAAGAACATGTAATGTAAACACGCATTTGTGTTTACATTACATACATGCACACATATCAGTAGCCAAGCCATTTAGACTTTTCATTTATATAAACGTAACGTGATGAAAATGCTATAAGAAACATTACACTAAAGGGAAACATAGGGGAAACAGATTTCAAAAGAAATCCGCAACCATAAAAATCACAGTTTAATGCTAAAACACTTCACACCGCTACTGCAAAGCTGTCACTTTCTGCCACCAGTTGGGCTCTGCCCACAAAAAACGTCATCTCTGTTTGCAAACACACAATAGGTGTATTTGCATGTACAGTTGTAATATAGATGTTTAAAGGGATGCAAATTTACCCACACATTGTTCCAAACCTGTATAAATATCTTTGTTCTGCTAAACACAAAGCAAGATATCCTGATCAATGTTTATCAGTTTTGGTGCACCATTCCTGCTTCCCGTTTAAATCTTCCTCTGTGTTCAGAAGAACCAAGAAATGTATATAGGTTTGGAATAACTTGAGGGTGAGAAAATGATGACAGAATTGTCATTTTGAGGTGAACTATCCCTTCTTCAAGCTCTGAGAATTATAGGATTACTTAACTTCTTACACGTTAAATATGATTATGTATTACGCATTTGTGTTTACTGTTTGATGAGCACTGCAACATGTGAAACACCTGCATTGCTCAAGAGAAAACACATCTGATAAACACAAGTGACCTGAATAAACGTGAACACATGCAAATCAAAAATACATGACTACATACATAAAGGTCGGCACACATGCAATACACACAGATATACAAACACACACCCATAAATACACACTTGCACATGTAAACACACAGAGATACGAGATAAACCAGGAAGCAGACAATAGTATGACCACTTAAACTGCTTCTGTGCAGTCCTATGCCTACGACTCAGTAATAGAAGTCATAAATTAATTTAAGTCTGCATATAGACATACATCATGAACAATAATGGCAATCAATAACATAAATGTAATGATCAAATAAGTAACTAATACAAAATCTAAAAATAGTTCTTTGTCCCAGATTAATGCAATTATGAACATATTTGCATGTTTCTTACTAGCCAAAAGTATATTTAGATCTGTATTGAATTTTACAGTATAATCTTGATATCCAATGCTCTGTCTCTGAAACACATTACACACAGCATGTCTGATATCATTCAGTGATAAAGAGGAAGTCATCAGGAAACCACTTAAACTACACTTCCTGTCTGTTGCCTAGGAGACGAGCTTAATTTTTACTTCGGTCTTTTCTGAAAAACACATTATCAACAGTTTGTCTATCTCAGCACGTTAACATTCACCAACTGCATAGGTACACAATTTACGCTTTAAAAGTCCAGCTGGGGATGCAACCAATTCAACAGCTTCTAAAGAGTCTTTATTTTAGGCGCCAAGCCACATGCATGCATTCCCTTTGTAGTCCATATGCACTGGTGCTTACACCCAGATGGTTTCTATTCAGATAACAGAAAGATAAGCAGCCATCTTTAACAAGGACAATTGACTCCCATTACCAATGCACAGACATTAACTCAATGGGCGAGTTTCTATCACAAAGCACTGATTCATTGCACAGCATTTTCTAATTTTAGTTACTTAACAATAACATACTTTTACAGCACAAAGAGCAAACAAAAAGCTATTATGAAAAGATAGGTGGTGCACTAAATATGATAGCACTTTACAGAAACTATTTACTATACATAAGGATTATTTACTAGGCTATTTAGTTTGGTCACTAAAATGAAATATGGAGAGTAGTGTTAAAATAATAACTACAATAGGACATTAGTTGTGTATAAATATTTACATTATGCATTTGACAGAAGCTATTATCCACCTAAGCGACTTACATTACAAGGTATATTTTTTATCAGTACTGGTTGGTTTGTTTAATGTCTTTTATATCACTATCGCTCTTTTGATAAAAAAAAACAAATACAACTCTAATCAATATTTTATGTCTATATGTAGTAAGCAGTGTTGTAGTACTCGAGACTCAGACTCAGTCTTGGACTCGGTCTCGAGACCATATTTTAATGGTCTTGGTCTTGTCATGGACTCGTGAGCATTTTTGAGTCGGTCTCGACTAGGTATGCTAAACAATTAATCGCGATTAATCGTTAGCAGAATAAAAGTTTTTGTTTACATCACATATGTGTGTAAACTGTGTATAATAAATATGTATATATATATATATATATATATATATATATATATATATATATATAAATATGAACACATTCATGTATAATTTTAAGAAAAAAAAAGTATATATTAAGTATTTATATTTATATATAATATAAATTATACATAAATATACAAATGTATATACACATGTAAACATTTCTAAAACATATACATGCATGTGTGTACATTTATTAATACAAAGTTATTATACACAGTTCACACACATATATGATGTAAACAAAAACTTTTATTCTGCTAACGATTAATCGCGATTAATCGTTAAGCATCCCTAGTCTCACCTCGTACTCAAATACATTTGGAATCTGACTTATTCTCGAGTCCCTTTTAAAATATATATTACCGTTTCTTTAAACTGATGTAAAATTGACACGAACAGTGATTGGTGATTTTTTGCGCGCATCAGACTGGGGCGAGGTCAGATGGTCAGACCTGAGGAGGTTTTTGCACTGTCCAGTGAGATTTAAGCATTAGATAAGCCGTTGTTACCCAAAATGATAAGACAGTGGCGCTAAAACACAGAGAGGCACTACACATACATTTCTCAGACCCAACTTTATGTGGACTCGGTCTTGACTCAGACTCGACCTTTTCTGGTCTTGGTCTTTACTAGGACTCAACCAACTCTGGACTCGGTCTTGACTCGGACTCGAATGAGCTGGTTTCGAATACAACACTGGTAGTAAGTGAGATATATAGTAAGTGAGATTGTCAGTCCATCATTATAGCCAAATAAGTCACTAAAAAGTGATACAAAACCCTACAATATCCTGTTCGACACCCTGTCATGGAATATTTTGTAATCATGACCAGTTGACTACATTATCCCACTGATATACACAGTTAATTACCATAATGTCCCGGCACGTGTCCAACCATTTACATAAAAACGATGACACTTTTGTTTCTGATGGTAAACAAATAACTGCTTATATTATAACTGGTCCTGCACATGCAAAGCAGTAGCTTTCATTAAAACTGTGGTTTTGTGACACTGCTGTTATTATTTTGTGGAGGTTGGACTGCACAAGTCTTAAGGTGTGATCAGATGCAGTGGATTTTTTCACTTTTTTGCTCGATAACATTGTCATTTCGCCCATTTGGTTTAGCTAAAAAGACAGCAGTGAGGTGATGACACCGCTGTATAGGCTGAAAACCAGATCTAGTGATCACAAAGAAGTTAAAACCTCCCCTTTCACTGCGTTGGATTCCAGGATTACTGCTAAATTCTTTACAAGGGCTGCACTTGTTAGGGCAAGCAAAGACACCATGTCAGCAGCTTGCATACTGACAGGGCGGAGTGACAGAAAGAGAGAGAAACAGAAACAGAGAGAGAGAGAGAGAGAGAGAGAGAGAGTCAGGGGTGTGTCTTATACATTTAGTTCCTCGAGGAAGTACAAGTCAAATTATCTTGTTACTGTGGTGTGAGCATAAGAAGATAGACCTCACGTGGTGGTGGATTTGTTTGATTTGACCCAACTGAAGACATTTCACAATCAAGCGCTGGATTTTAAACAACTGATCTGAGCGCAGACAGAGGACAGAGTCTGAAAAGTAGGAGGGTGAATGAGAGAAAAGTCAGGTGAGTACTCTTTGGTCCTTATCTGTGCATTCTCCTCCATCATCACATAGAGAGAGAGATGTGATCATTAACATGTGAGAAAAGAAAAAAATGATAATGCATGGAATACAAGGGTTGTTAAAAAAATTACACTTTCTTACCTTAACAAAAATGTTTTATGTTTGTTTAATATTTAGAGATTTGCTTCGTTTAATGGTATCTGTTTAAAAATACATTAAGGTTTTCTCACAACAATAACAAGTTCAAACCTGTTCCTGCCATTCAACCACTCCCAAATAAAATGCGCAAGACACAGGGATAGGTGATGTTTCATCGGGTGAACCACCTCTTAAAGTACTGTCCAGCAATCTGAATAAACTAAGCACACCTTCTAGATCAGTGGTTCCCAAACTTTTTCAGTGTGTGGCCCCCCAGCGTGTGGCCCCCCTTGCATTCCTTCGCGGAAATTTGTGACAAAAACTCTTCTAAAACTCAACATTTTAATAAAAAAACATTAAATTATACAAAAAAGTAGTGCTTTTGGTTAGTAGCCTTATTTTTTTTAGGTTTAATTGCACAGAATTCATAATAAATTAATGTATTTCATAAAATGACATAAAACTGGGGCCCCCCTGGCACCATCTCGTGGCCCCCAGTTTGAAAACCACCGTTCTAGATGACCATATAGAAATAAAGTGTGTGATGGCACCATGACTCCATTTAACTTTTAAACAGTGACCTATCTAGAGCAAGCACTGCCCCAGTAGCCCATACTCTCACAGCAACAGTTAATGAGCTTTGTTATAGCAGCGAGTGTCAAGAGAGATTAGAGGTTATACGTTTAACTGAAAAGATTTGGTCTGAAAGCTGTGCCATAGTTTCACTTCCTTTTCGATCAGTTATGCACATGGTTTGAACATTCACAAAAACAACTGCTGCGGCTAAGTCGGACAGACTTACACAAACACGCTTACAAAAGAGTGTCTGTAAAGTAAAGTATGAAAGGGACAGGCAGTATTGAGTAATAAGGGACATTTTTCACAATGACAGAACGTGACATCATCACATACACAGATCACACAGTTCAGGTGCCGTGACAGAGAAGGGCGAGACATAAGCAGAAGTCTTAATTTGATTGATATCTAATCTTAGTGTGGTTTACGAGAAGCGACCCGAATATAAGAGAGATCTATTTTGCGACTTCTCTTTCATGTGGACAGGCTACTGCAGTGATCTTAATCGAAATATGCACGAATGGCCTGAAACAAGCTTCTCCCCCACAGACATCTAAAACAGGACTTTCCACACTCTCCTATTGTTACAAAGTTTGTAAAAGTCAGGTTTGTCCCCTCCGAATAAAAACCACACAGTGTGGGCTGTCAGTTGCATACTAAAGTCCAACATCGTTCGAAAGCAGGTTTTGACCTGTTGTTATGCCACAAGGTTTGTGCTGTGACTTGCTGCTTTTTAATGACAAGGTGACTGTGGTACGCGAAAATGATTCCTAACATCCTACAAATCCCCTGGGCTTCATCCACAGACACACACACACACACACACACACGTACACACATGTGCTCACACACAAACCCTGCAGGCTATACACTGAAATCATCTGTGGAATGCTAAATATTTACCTTGTCGGTGACAAACCTTTCAATCTGAAGAGCGGAGAGATATGCGGCCATTCTGGCTCACTGTAAATTGGGAAATCAGAAGACTGAGCCATGAAATTAATGAATTTGCTTGACTAAAATTACCTTAGATTTTTATGACAGGATATTCAGGCTTCTGATAGTCACTCTTAATCTTGACAGGTGTGACAGAATTCGATGTCTGCCTCACAAATCCATGAAAACCTTTTATGCGTTGAATACCTGAACTTATACCACGTGTCTGTTGAATGCTGTATTCTGATTGGCTAAGAAATGTTTCATGGGTATGCATTAATTTCTGATAACTGCACACCTAACTTGTCAAATGTCTTAAAAATAGGCACCAGAGCAATGTTTGTGGTAACCTTGGTATAAGAGGAATAATTGAATTATTTGAAAATAATGCACACCCGCGGTGTAACCATTGCACCTTGGGTGTGCATTATTTTCTTATAATTCAATCGGCCGTCGTCAATTATTCCTTACATATTTAGTCTTCTTAATCCATTTTACATATTTTTGAGAGAAACTGGATATTAAAAAAAAGAAAATAAATCTGGAATTGATTAAAAATTAGCATTAAATACTAGAATTGAACCAGCTTGTATAGTTTTCTGATACAATGCCTAAATGGCTATTTAGCTAGTTTACATTATCCAATAGGTATCAAGCCCTATGATGTCAGCAGGACGGTAATGTTGTTTCAGAGGACGTTAGCACAATACTGGCTGAAACACTGTATTGGTAGAGCATTGCTTTAACAGTCCAAAGGTCACAGATTCAATTCCACATGATAATAAAAACATACAGCGTAAATGCACTTTAAGGCACTTTGGATAAAAGCATCTTCCAAATGCATTAATGTAAATGTAATGTAAACAACTGACTATCCATTAGGCTGTGATCAGATCAGTTTAAATAGAAAATGATGACTGTTAAACTGCTTTTCCAGTTTAGCTGAAGTGTACAAAATGCTGATTGTACAAATGGTTTTGATGGTCTTGTCGCAGAAATTAATGCATGATCTAATGCGCTCAATGTTTCTTTAACTGAATAAAGGAAATAATAGGGAAATGAAACTAACTGTATTAAAAACTAATCAGGTTGGTTCTCCGTAAAACAAAACTGGAAAACATAACACAGGCGATGGTTGCCCAGAGATTTGACATCACTTTTGGCGCGCTTCGGTTCATTTAAAAGAACATAGTGTAGATTTGCACATTAATGTATTCTTGGCATTTAAGAACTGCTACGCACTGCAAACAAGGATCATCTTTGAGCAAATTAGTCTATTAGCTCATACTTTTTAATAAATGGTAAAGAAATCAACAAAATCTATTTTTTCTTGCAATAAGGGAAGCAAAATTTATGCAATCTGTACACAAGAGCATCAACACATTAATAAATGTAAGACATTCTTCCAAGTACATAGATGCCTGAATCTTGATACAATCTTACAGATTCAAGTAGGAACTTGTGAGTAAGATGCAATGATGTTCTCTCCTATACTTGTCTTTGCACGTCCTTTTGAGCACACATACTGTAAAGCCCTCCTAAACTATGCTATGTTGGACGATCCAGAGACTATAAGTGTCTTTTTGGGAAATTGTAAACTTCTTATTCCATTGAATTACATAAAAACACATGAATTCACATGTAGTGAAAACACTGAACACATAATGAAAACTAGTGGTGGGTGCACATACTGTTGTTTGGATTTCTTGTGTCAGTTATAATGAGTGTGTACTGCTGACGATAATGACACATCTTAGGAGTCTAGAGAACAATTAGTGTTGTTTATGTAATTTATGGGCAAAGATAAAGTCCTACATGGCAGGACCTTCCCCTGGTGGGCAAGGTGTAAAGACGCTACAGTCAATGGGGACTTCCCCATGATGGGACTCTAAGGGGGACTCCCTGACAGTTCAACTGAAGAGTACATATACTAATATACAGAAGACTTTTCCAAGGGGGATATACAATACAATACCTTAATCTTGTCTCAAAAACATAACAGCTATTACCTGTATGATTCTTCCAGAATCGCTCTACGACTAACATAGCCTGAAATAGCTTCTCTGAAATGTCTGAAACATCAGTATGCAAAAAAAACAGTATATCAGAAATACCTTAAAGTTCTACTTCAGCCAAGATTCTCATTAGGCATTGATTCATGAACACTTTTCTGTCCCATAAGACCACGGAAGCTGAGGAGCCACCAAATTATTAAAAGTTAATAAATGAAAAATACTGGACAAATGTGAGCTCGAAAGATCTTTCAAGTGTAGTGTATGCTACAAGAAATGGATTCCTTCTGATTAAATTTGCGTTGTGAGTAAATTATGTTTGCGGTTATGTTAGTACACCACAGGTAAACAAACCCGTCATAGTTTCACATGTTCTGCAAAGAAAGTAAGAGACTGTAGACTGGAATGCTTGTATGTTCTTAATGTGGAATTCAAAATTTTGTCAGTGTTTTGAAGCACACTGGGTTATAAATATTATTTAACATATATTTATACTAAAAGTTAATATGAAACTTACCTTTTGGTTTAATCAGGAATTTAAAGGCAGTTCAGTGGGTCTAAATGTGTTATGGACTTTATGTTAAAGGGATAATTCACCCAAAAATCAAAATAGTGTCATTTTCCTTTTGTTGTTTTAAACCTGTGTGAATTAAGGTTTTCTGATGAACACAAAATATATTTTGATAAATGATGAGCACACAGTAGACTTCTATAGTAGGAAAAACAAATACGATGGAAGTCAATGGGTACCGTCAACTGTGTGCTTACCATCATTTATCAAAATATCTTCTTTTGTGTTCATCATAAAAAAAGAAATTCATACAGATTAAGAACAACATGAGGATGAAACAATGATGACAGATTTTTCATTTTTAGGTGAACTATCCCTTTAACAAAAAAAAATATATGGCCCTATAAATAATGCTAACTGTAATATAAATGTATGGCAAACAAATGCATTAAGGTAAATTATCAGTAGGTGTTGACTTACTTAAATTCCTTTTCCTCTTCAGATATGGAGACGTTTAGCTCCAAGGACATGGCTCTCCAAGCCCAGAAAAAGATCCTGAGCCAAATGGCAAACAAGTCTGTCGTGCAGATGTTTATCGACGACACCAGCAGCGAAATTCTCGACGAGTTGTACCGCGTGTCGAAGGAGTACACCAGAAACCGAAGCGAGGCCCAAAAAGTAGTAAAAGATCTCATTAAGGTGGTGGTGAAGGTCGCTGTCCTTTTCAGGCACAATCGATTCAGTGATGAGGAGCTACAACTTGCCCAGAGATTCAAAAAGAAATTGCGCCAGGGAGCCATGACAGCCATCAGCTTTCACGAGGTAAACAACACCTGCACGTGTGATTTTGAGAGTGCTGTCCGTTTTCGCGTTAAATTTGCATTTTAAAGTTTATTAAATAATGAAATAAGTGCACTTCATTACAGTTTATTGATGACTGACACAGGGAGTTTCCATGCTATGGGTAGTGGTAAGGGTCATGTGCTCGAACCTAGATGACACATACGGCCGTTTTCTCAATCGGAAGGCTGTAGCCTACGTAGTTCGCATTTGTAGGCTGCATACGCCAATACTGTTTTATTTCAGAATATTAACAATTATAAAGTTGGCTGTTATTCTTAGTTAATCGTAAATTGTTGTAATATGGTTATGACTTGCGAATGTAATGCTCAGTTAACGTAAATAAACCAGGCTTGATGACGTATTGAGCCTGCATGCAACCTCCGGAAGCTGCAGCCTTCCGATTGAGAAACGGCTACTGACTGAAATGTATGGATTGAATGCACTGCAAGTCGCTTTGGATAGAAGTGTCTGCCAAATATATTAAGTTAAATGCAAATGTGGATATGTTGTTAAATAATTGAATGTATCAAAATAATAATAAATGGGTGTCAACAACCTGTTTTATCTTTTTTAATTTATGGAACAGCTGAGAAATTGGGTGCTTTGGTGCCACACTCAAAAACAACGAAAAAAATCCAGAATAAAAGCCCACAAAAACATGCATACACATTATGAAATAATTAAGTTATATATATATAATTTATAAGAATGTATCAATTTTATTAATAATTACTATTTATGTTTTTTTATTCTTCATAATCACTATTTAACATTTTTTAATAGATTATTTGGGGCCCTTCATTGGCCCCCATTTATCACCAGATTTTAACAAAGCAAGGCAGGATTGAAACTGAAGACAGATTTGTCAGGAGCCTAAAATGTACTTTATGCTAACTACAGTTGCATATTTCCCTTTCACAGGTAGATTTCACATTTGACAAGGCAGTTATGTCCGAAATCCTGAAGGAATCTAGGGATATGCTACTCAAGCTTGTGAACAGTCATCTTACAACAAAATCTCATGGACGCATCAACCACGTCTTCAACCATTACTCTGACCCAGAGCTCCTCACCCAGCTTTACAATCCAACTGGTTCCCTCAAACCCCACCTAACCAAAATATGCAACGGGCTTAACAAACTGCTGGAGGATGGGACGTTATGAGAACAGAATATGGACAGACTGGTCTCAAACAGGAATGGTATGGTGGACCACCTGTGAACTGAAACTGGGTACATTGCAATCAAGTGATGCAACAAGGACACTGTGGACTGACAAGGGCACGACACTTAAGTTTAACTTTTTTAAATAGTGTTGCAGTGTTATTAATAAACATTTAAGCATTCAGTGGCCTGATGATACTATAAAGACAAGTTGATGCTGTACCAGCCACTGCATGGAGTGAGCGCAGATCAAACTTTTTTTTTTTTTAATATTTTATATGAAAATGTTTTATCTCTATGAGACTCCAGCTGTATAGATTTCTTATTTTTCATAACAAAGGTTGTACCACTCTGCTGTAAATTAGATTGTATTGTCCAACTTGGTAATCAATCAAGACCATGCAAGCATTTTTGTAGGGTACTCTGTTAACACTGCCATCTAGTGTAAACACATAGCACTACAGAGAAAACCAATCCATTTTGACATTTCTGAGAGATATTTCTGTGAGCTACTGTGCTCTAAAATGGACAATCAACTAATAAATAATAACACAGGGGCCTCATCAATTGTTTATTACATAATTTAAATACAATAAAGTGCTGTTTAATTGTATTATGTGTGTCTTATATAACAGCTTTGTGCTTTTGCCAAACTTACTAAACCGGTAACAGGTTCATGTTTTAAATGGGTTCAAAATATGACAACATCTGACAGGTAGAATACAGGTTTAATTCAGGTAATGAATACTTTAGTTTAATTAATTTTCATAATCTTTTAACTACATGCCATTAAAAAAAAATTATCTTAATAGACCGCATGCAGAGCAAATTGTTAACTGAGGAAGATCTGCTTGCATTCATGACACTGAATGTAAATGTGTTGTTTCAGTATTTCCGTTTGGCACTAAACGCTTTAGCAAATTGTAAAAGTGCAAAACTTTATTGTATTCACAACGTTAACAGATCAATATCTGAAAGATGTTTTGTTGTGGCACATTCAATTAAAATATACATTTTGAATTTAGACCATAAAGATCTAACAGGTACCTGTGAGGTAGTATTAAATGTCAATTAGCAAATGTACCTGAATATCTCTGTTGCTCTGAAGCAGTAATAAGCACATTACACTCAAAACTTTGTCATAGCTTTTAAATTTTAAGAAATACAACAGTGTGGCCTTGAATTACAATTCACCTCATTTGTAGGCATTAAGTTTGTGAGTGCTATTACAACGTCAAGTGCATGTTAAAAGCTCTGGTGGCAGTTTTATATAACAGCACTTACAAATGTCTCACATACTGTAGCAAACTACTACATACCAGCAATCTCTTAAAAATATGCTGCTGACATTTTAATGCATGAAACCACTAGTGCAAGCCCTCTAAAATATTTCAAAAACAAAAAACAGTGTCTTTGAACAACCTAGATCAAAGCTGAAAGATCTCATCCTCTCGGTCCCTCAAATTCCTGGTCCGTTTGGTGATTGTAATGGGAATGGCTCCCAGTACGGGCTGCTGGAAGGATGCTGTGCTGGATGCTGGTTTGCTATAATAAAGCTGCTCCTCCATAAAGGAAAACCTTTAAACAAAGCAGATTTTGGAGATTACATTCCTCTCTTTACAAAAGTAAACAATGGCTTTAAACCAGCTGATTGTCATGGTAGCCCCACCCATGCACATCAAAATACATTTGACTTCCAATGTATTCTTGCTGTATGACTGCTACATTAACAAAACCTATTAAGCAATGCCAATATACAACTTACTGTTTCTCTCCCTCCTGGCAGGTCTTCACGGCAGCTTGTTTTGACTGACTGATCAAGCTGTCTATCTTTTTAAGGTACTCCACTGGGGACAGATCAGCATTTTCATCAAGTCTACTACAGTCTGTTTGGCTCGTGTGGGTCTGAATCTCGGAGTGTGTTTGTCGTGAGCTTGTTTCCTCCTCACTTAAATTGACTCCATTTGTGAAAGACAGAGACTCTGTCAGTACAGGGATGAAAAGGGACTCCTTCAGAAATATTGAATCGTTTGTGTACAGTCTGTTTGCCCTTTTGATTTGTTCCATCTATAAAGAAAAACAAATGGAGTTTTATGGAGTTTATCAGTCTAGAATTTATCCAGGAGCTTTATTGGTCACGTGCCACTGAGCATACAAGGAATGTGTTACCTGTTCAAGGCGTTTCTACAGTACAAACATGATAAGTTATACAAACACAACTTAAGTTACACAGATAGTCATGCATAAGAGAATCTGTTACTGCATTACCAGTGTAAATACAACACATTACAGTGTAAAATAGACACAAGTAATGACAAAACACTATATTGTTTCTATAAAGAACAACCAAACACAATATATAAACGTATTACGTTACCTACTGAATACTCACCGACACGCCGTATTTCAGTGACAGTCCTTGCAAAGTATCACCGGGTTGAACTTTGTGTTCAATTCGTCTTTGTCTAATGGGGGATAATGAAGAGGCCACAAGACTGCCATATGACCGGGTCCGGTGGCCACGGAGCAGGCCGTGTGTCCCGGATAGGGACTGTGTAGAATCAGCCGACATGGCCCAGGGCTCCAGGGATCAAACGATGAAGAAATAATAATGAACTAACAACATTAACTTTAGCCGACAACCTTGCGCATGTGGATGCATTGCGGAAAGACTGAGTCAAAACGAAATAGAAAACAAAACAATCCCCGATTTAATGAGCTTGCCCCAAATAAACTGGCCAGCAGGCTACGAAATAAGAATATGCTTTTGATAGTAGAAAAAAATTAATAACATAGACTTCCGCACGCGCAGCTCTAACTTTGACGGCTAGTTACGTAGTAGAAGTCAGCGGTGAGTTGAATGTGATCACTGGCAGACATTAAACTAAACACGAACTCTAAGGTCTAACGTAAAATATTACCAAATCGTTACCGGCTAAAGTCGGACAGTCTTAAAATAAATTTATCACAACAAGTTCTTAGCCGATTAGCTTAGCTTGTGTTGCCATGGTGTCGGATAAATATATGCTCCGCCCACAGGAATCCCAGAATTCCTCAGTGAAAACAGGAAGAGTGCTTGGTTTAGTTAGCTCATAGCCGTTTCTCAATGTCAAGGATACTTCCTTGGCAGGACTAGTCCTTACAAGTCACTTCCTTCAGAGGCGAGGCGAGGCTCCTTTTAAGCATTCGGAGAACACGTTAAATGGAACAGGCTAGCAAGTGCACGTCATTACGTCATTACGTGATTGAAAGGTGTGCTTTCGGTGCTGCGCGCAGAGGATTGTGGGTGATTTCAGCGCGTGAAGAGCGCGAAGGATACAAATTTGCATCCTTTCCTGTATATGGGATATTTGTCGAACGAAGGACTCAGTCCTTGGCTGAAATTTCGAGGATCCTCGACATTGGAACAGTCCTTCGACGGACGTCGATGACGTAGCATCCTCGAAATTCTAGCTTCCGAGGATCCTTCCTTGACATTGGGAAACGGCTCTTGTGTTTATATCGGACAACAATCTTTTCACACCCGAAAGAAACACAATCCCTATATTTAAGTATGTCGTTTAAAAGGGAGGGTGATGATCAAAGCCAACTAAATGTACTAAAGGTAAGTTATGCCTAAACCGCCGACATTATATGTTAGCTCGTGCAAGTGCATACAGTAACACAGACAGCCAAGTAATCTAATGGACCCACATGTAATGTATACATATTGTTAAACTTATTGTGTCTTTCTGTTAAGAAACGACGCGTTGCAGATCTACTCTCAAACTTTATCCCGGATGATGAAGCTGCTTTGATGAACAATGGAAGGTGATTGAAGTTTTGGGTGCAGTACTCATTGAATGTCATTGTAAGTAGCACCTAACCATGCTACTGTATCTGTTTGATCTTTCACTGTAGATACACGTGCCTTGTGTGTTCTCATCGTCCTGTGCTGGACACTGTTGATATGCTTATGGTACACAGAAAGGGAAAGCGGCATCTTGAAGGTGATGTATTTACTTGCATTGTATATAATGACATTCAAGTCATTCTTGTTAATGTTAAATCATTCTTGTTCTGCTTTGTCCTTAGGAATGAAATGGTTTTACGGCAAGAAGAATCAAATGCAACGTGAAATTGATAAAAGACGACATCAAGACTATGTCAGCGCAGACAGTGATCGGCAGGTGACTGAACTGCATTTGCATTAATAAGAGTTAATGCAGCTACATACTGTACATGCACATAAAACTTTTACAAAGTAAGGCTGCTTACTTTATTATTACCTGTCCGCAGGAACCTTCTAGTTCGGCTCCTTTACTGACCCAAACACGAAAAATTACTCATCATGCCCTACTCAGATCTACTCCATACAGTAGCTGTCACAAAAAGGCCAGGTATGTCTTGAAATGAAACCATCATTGTGCTTACAGTAACTTTGCTATGATGAGATACTAATAGTATTAATGAAATAAGAATGTGTTTTTTATCTTCGATGAACGACTTTTTTAGTGAACGACCTGATTCTGAATCCTCAAGATGTGGTCAAGAGTACAGAAATGATCAAGGCAGAAACTTTACCTCACCAACTAACCAGAACCCTACTTCTGTGAAGACAGCACATGCTGACACCTTGTCAGCCATAAGCACAACAAGTAATCTAATATTTACATTCTCTGTTATGAGTCTAGTTGTGTTTACATGTCATTTAATTTGCCATATGCATTGTGTTAAGTGTCATCGATAGAGCATCAGGACCAGAATGAAGAAAGAAGGAAGGTAAAGAGAAACAAACGATCCAACGCTGTAAACTCCAGCGAGTTTGAGACTCTATCAGAGCAAAGACAAAAGGAACTAGAGCACTACCTCAAATTAAAAAGGTATGGTGTTGACTTGCATTATCCATGGCATATCTGAAATGACTGTATTTAGCGCTCTTTTATATAACAAATTGATATACGTACTATCAACAGACAGATTTTCAAGTCTTAGTTATTAAAAATAGGACAAAACAAGGGTTATAATAAGCTACAATTACCAGAAATCAAGATATTTCTATAACTGTATAAGTTATTTTGTAACAAATGTACATTGTCTAGTCATGCCAAGCTCTAGTATATTTAATTGGGTACAAATTGAGAGAGTTGGCAGGCTTCAAATATTGTTGTGGACAATGGGGGCCCTGAAATGAAAAAAGTTTGAGAACCACTCTCTGACCTACAAAGGCAAAAGACCTTAACTTGCTAGAGTGTGAAACTGAGAAAAATGACTTTAAAGTTTAGACTTAATTTCTTCTTTATTTTTATTTTCTCGAAAAAAAACATAAAGTTGACTCAAGATACTAATGCAAATAATAAAGGAAGTCTTGAATGTCTCAAAAATAATTTTTTAACCAAAAAACGAAGTAACTGCCTTTTGCCTTTGTAGGGCAGCACTGCATCAGACCCTTATACTGGGTTTATATTTCTTTATTGCATAATATATTTTTCAAAGGCACTGGAATTAGATTATAGATAAAAACATTAATAGGTATCGTTAAAGGGACACTCCACTAAATATGCAAATTTTCCAGCTCCCCTAAGCGGATCCATTTAAGTGATCTCCGGGTCAGGCTGTACCACTTTTACCATAGCTTAGCATAATCCATTGAATCTAATAAGACCATTAGCTAGTGTTGTAGTCAAGACCACCTAAACCGAGACCAAGTCATGACCAAGACAGTCCGAGACCGAGACAAGGCCAAGACTTTAAAGGGTCGAGACCAAGTCAAGACCAAGACAACCCGAGACCAAGTCAAGACCAAGACCAGTGCAAGTCACTGCATTAAAACACTTATGATAAAATGTGGAAAATGCAAATGATTAGGCACTTCTTGTCTGTGTGTGAGAACTACACCACTACCATTAGCATCAAGCTAAAAAATGACCAAAGAGTTTCGATATTTAAAACTTGACTCTTCAGTAGTTACATCGTCTACAAAGACTGACGGAAAATTCAAAGTTGCGATATTCTAGCCAGATATGGCTAGAAACTTTACTCTCATTCTGGCGTAATAATCAAGGACTTTGCTGATGTAACATGGCTGCAGCAAGTGTAATGATATTACGCACTGCCTGAAAATAATCCTCTCGGTTACTTTCAATAGCAGGGGACTATTTTCAGGCACTGCGTAATATAATTGCGGCTCCTGCAGCTATGTTACAACAGTAAAGTCCTTGATTATTATGAATAATGAGAGTATAGTTCATAGCCATATCTGCCTAGAAAATCGCAACTTTTAATTTTCCGTCGGTCTTAGTACACGATGTAACTACAGAAGAGTCAAGTTTCAAATAGGAAAAATATCGAAACACTTTGGTTATTTTTTTGGCGCGATGCTAATAGTCTAATTAGATTCAATGAATTATGCTAAGCTATGCTAAAAGTGGACCATCAGATCTGGAGTTCAGCTGAATGGATTCCAAAATGGTAAAAATCAAATGTTTAACTCTAGGGGAGCTGGAAAATTTGCATATTTAAAAAAAAGTGGAATGTCCTTTTAAAAGGTATATATGATATAAAAAGTTAATACTTACACAAAGTATGACCAGTTGAAAAACAAAATTTTCACAGAGTAGTAATAAAGCCATTTTAAATCACTTTCATGCAGTACATATTTCTTGTGCTTTAAAATTGTGCTGATATTAACAACTTTTCTTATTTTGGCAATCTCCCCTGTGTTCCATCTATTTATAAAATCTCCATCTTTATTTTCACTCCACTATTCCAGTTCTGGGTGGATGCAGGACAGAAGTGGTAAATGGGTAAAAGATGAAAATGTGGAGTTTGACTCCGATGAAGAAGAACCAGCTGTGTTACCTCCCTGCAATGACTCTTAATGGCAGATTCTGCTAAAACGGCTAAATGTCAGGACTGAAGATCCATACCATTTAGCAACTGCCAAAAATGCAGCGGGCTACATTTCATCTGAACTATGTGCAGGATGATGATCATGTCTTGATGGTCACAGCTCTCATATGACATCTTTTATGTCCAAGCCTCTATGACCTACTTTATATACAATGTATACTGTTTTTTTTTTTAGAAGAAAAGTTTCTTCTCTGCATTTTGCAGTTTGTATTAGTACTGTGTACTTATGTCCTATAAATATTTTTCATCAAATAGCGGATTTGTTGAATTAAGTGTGGTGGTTGATTTATTTTATAACAAATTTGCTTATTTTGCTCTCCCTGCTGGTTTTGTGGCTCAGAATCTAGAACAGAATATAGAACAGCTGCATTCTGTGGTTCTTTTGCCTAATGCCATTAGAGCGAGGTTGACGTAATGTGACTCCACATTCAGCAACAGAAATAAGTGTGATGTTTAGTCAGCCACAAAAGTGACAGGAACCCACACCCAAAAAAGTTTGATAGCTTCTAAAGGCCTGTTTCTCAAAATCTCTAAAAGCACGTTATGCAAACTTTGTTTTATGAAAAACTAGAGTAACTGCTGGAGGTTGAAATCTTGACAGGTGTGCAGCTGTTCCAAAAATGAACGTAAATCACCTTGAGCCCCCTCCCTTTCCAGTAAACGGGTATATTTGGATCTTTGTAACTTAAACTCATGAGACAGGGTTTCATGACTGGTTGGCTAGTGTGTATAAATAGAGTAGGTTAGGAAATGCGACCATAGGTTATTCAATTGGTCCACTGGTGTTGTGATTCCAAGTTTGGGACTAAGCAAAGTTGTCACATTAATAACTATAAATTTCTCTCATTATTAATTTAATACATATACTCAACACATACATCATTGTAGTGTCCAAATCTACAAGTGATACAGTATATAAAGCAGATTGAAGGTTTTGTATTTTAATAAGACTTTGAAATCTAATTAAACAAAATAGAATGTAACATTTTATTTAAAATATTTACAAAAATGTTATTGGGAGCACCATATGCATGAATGAATGACTGACTGGCTTTTTAGTGTCTTTACAAGTTTTCCAAACAGGAGCAGGTCAATTTTATTAGATCAGAGCAAAAGGTTTGATGAAATCCACAAAAAGCATTGAAGGTTTATCAAGTTGACTATAATGATATCCACAATGGTCGATGTTGAATTGTAAGAGCATATCTGTCCTGGCTGTCACTGTGTTGTCTTGGGTTGAGCAGGCCGCAGGGGGAGCTGTGATGCCTCAGAGAAGTCCTCCTTTCAACTTAATCTCTGCTGACGAACTAAGCAAGTGAATGCAGAAAATATACATTTTAATATGACTGTATTTCACAAACAAAGTGTACATGCAATAATGGCACCGTCTGGCATCATTATTTAAGAGAATGCACTTACGAAGGTCATTGTTTCTCGTGATGGCCATAGCAGCTCTAGCACGTGGGCCCTGCTGGGTAAAGTGATAGCCAATCTTCATGATGCTGGGGTTGTTTTCCACCATGGCTGCAATCTCCATTTCAACCGAGTCTCCCAGCTTTTGTCTCTGTGTGAATAAAAACGCACCAATGTTTTTTTAGATTTAAACATGCATACTTGCGTATATGCATAATATTAGAGATATATAGCATTTCAGTCTTTTAGACTTCTTTTACGGGAGTTTTGAGTGTTATTACCTGGTTATCGATCTTAATCTCAGTTAGGGTCGAATTTTTACCCAGTGCTTTGATGACAGCCATCATGCCTTGTCCTGTGATGAAGTTGGACTCAATGTTAAGGCTCTCTAGAGTGGTGTTAACTTGTAACATCTCAGCTATAGCCTGATAAACAAGAAAAATGACATCAGCTGTCTAAAACCATATTACATTTCCATATTACATTTTACATTTTAATTAACTATTGATTAGTCTTTGTATTCATCTAATGTACTTTATTGATTAAACTAGATGAAACTAATTAGCTATATGCAAGATTTCAAAGATTTGTTTTTGCTTTTATAGACTGCATATACAAATGAGTCAATGACAAATTAATTTATTTGACTTTGATTTTTTGACTTTGACAAAATCAAAAGAGCTTAAAGTACTTACAAAAGCCACAGGATCATTACTGCGTGTCCCAGCAATGCTGAGATTTAAAACGTGTGTGTTACTCTTCATGCTTTCAAACATCTCTTTTAGGGTTGGGATGGGAATGTCCTACAGCATAAAACAGATTTTATCATCCCAATTCACAAGCAGAGAAATATCAATTATTATAGTTCAGTATATTAACAGTATTTATTATCTGATCTCCACTGAAGATCATTATGCACTGCATGCTCTTGTTATAAATTTTTATTTTATTTTTATTTTTTTAGTTTTAATTGATGTGCTTTTTACCGGGATGTTGTTAAGGTTGACCTCCGTCAGCCCGCTGTCATTGTTCTTAATGCTGCGAATAGTTTCCTCTACATCTGTGTCATTTGGAGGTTCATCAGGATAGATCTTGTACGCGTCTGCTTTCACCACACCTAAATGAGAAGAGACCCGCTTATTTTATTCATATATTTCACTTTATATTGTTTTTGATACTGTCTGTGTCTAGAGAAAGATTATATTGATGTATACGTACTGTTAATGCCTTCTGTGTTGGCAATCTTGCCAGTGGTGTTCAGAGCATCGTAGTACTGCTTGTTGCTCATGAGTGTGTACATTCCCAAGATGGCTGTGATGAAATGAAAGTCTCATTAGTTAGTGATTTAAACATCAAATTCTTTGGGATTACCGTTAATAAACATGCTTGTGAGCAAAGCTGCTGCAAAGAACTGTTTAGTAGAACTGTGGCATGGCTGCAACTGCACACCAGGTGGCGCCAAATCACAAATAACTTCCTCCAGGTTTTAATTTACGATGCTTGATTAGTGGAAAATTAATTTATATTAGATTAATTCTATATTATAATTCTAATTCTATATTCTAGATTAACTCTAAATACCTCTCAAAGCCGCTCTCGCATACAATAATAATATTAAAACCTTATTTAGAATATAGGAGGACTATCCAGATATGTTTAATCTCCAGTTATCTGCCCTGCAGCACAGCAAAAGCAATGGCAGAGCGGTAGACCTCTACTGAGAGTTTAATCCTGATGGGCTCTACTGGGCTGCAAAACTTCAAAACAATTGCATGATTTGCCCAAAAAAGCATTATTAAGTGCAAATAGGACAATCTTTAAATAACTTCTATTCCGAATACAGTTTCAGTTTGGTTCAGTGACAGTAAGGTTCATTCTGACTAGTGGCTACCTACTGTAGTTTGCTCCTGTTGGTTTTTATTTTAGTGACCTGCTGAGCTTGGGGAAACAGACACCGTGTGCTATAAATCTGTGCATGAATTTGACCTAGACAGTTCATGGTTCCTCACAGGAAAGTCACCTGAGCAGTTTCTTTCTATGTATTGAAAACGGTGCAATATGAGACCGATTGTACAACATAAATAGAGCAGATGGAATTAAAAAGGACTCGGGGTTTGATAGACAGGTGTTATTGTGATCAGCTGGTTGCAATAGTAAATAGAGGATTAGTTTACAGCCATGGATCAACAACTGGATAAAGATCAGAGCCGTAGTAGGACATTACAGGTTATAATGTAAGGATCAGAATTAGAGCTGTAATACGATCTACACAGAACTCTAGTTTGTTGGACCGGATGTCATGAACTATTGTTTGTGAATAAAAATAACGTTGAGAGACCACAACTGACTCACCTGCAATGTCACACATTTCAGCGTCTGTTGCATTCTTAAGGGCCTCCTCGAGCTCGGGCTCCAGAGTGATTTGCTCTTCTAGAGGGATCTGTCCTGACCCTGGTTTAGGGACAAATGCTTTGCCTACAGACAGTAGACAGAGAGAAACAATGAAACATTATAAAAAAGTTTGACTTAACTTAAAGAGTAAATTGGCACGAACTTTGTAATAAATATTCCTATATTTGAAACTACAATACTAATTTCTTGCTAGAAATGCAATCAAAGGTGTAAAAATTGAAAATATAACATTGACATTCCACCGAATGGGTAACATTTCTGTCCCCAGGATATTAAAAGTATAAAAATGCATGAAAATGAACTCAAAAATACATTTTATTATTAAAGGCGCTTTAAGCCATAGATATGTACACTAGATGTTGCCTTGGCTACGGCAGTTCATTGGACCGAAGGCGTCAACTAGAGCCGCCATCTTGAAACAGGGGAACCCTGCATCAGCGTCATTGTAGGCAATGGTGTAACGAAAATAAAATCACCATAAATCGTCATTAATGCGATTTTTTTTTTATTTCTTTAGGTTCGTTTCAACAGTCAGACATGTATTTAGCATTGAGTCCAGAAAACAAATTAAGTTTTGATTTTATGAAAATCTACTTTTTCTAGCTATAATGCATAGTGCTAGTAGGCCTAACATCCATACGCAGCACAAAGGTCCGGCATCGTCCATGAATTCAATGTACACGCGGAGATAGCAGCTTTACCTAGCTACTTCCTATGACAATACCCCTGTTCTAAGATGGTGGCGGTTTTGGCGCATGCTTAGAACCCCAAGGCGACATCTAGTGTATATATCTATGGCTCTAGTAGGCCTAACATCCATACGCAGCACAAAGGTCCGGCATCGTCCATGAATTCAATGTACACGCGGAGATAGCAGCTTTACCTAGCTACTTCCTATGACAAGACCCCTGTTCTAAGATGGTGGCGGTTTTGGCGCATGCTTAGAACCCCAAGGCAACATCTAGTGTATATATCTATGGCTCTAAGCGAATCTGTGTGACGTCACTTTTTGTTGACATTCGAAGTGTTGTCAAACAAAACTGAGCGTAGCTAACTCCTCCCCTCCCTTTCGTGCTTTCTGAACGAGTCATGAAAGCGCCCAACCCCCACTCCCAAATCCTTCTTGTTGTTTATTGGCTGGAACACTTTGTTATGTTTCGTGGTGGTAGGTTTGACCACCTTGTTTTTGTTTCAATTTGTGGGGCCTGGGCTGTCTACAGAGATCGCGTTTTTTACAGTGTGTTCAGGGGACAGGCAGCTAGCAGATAATGAGGAGATGTTCACTGTATGAAACAAAAAAAATGTTTTATGGCCTAAAACGCATGAATTCGCTTAGAGCACCTTTAAGTAAAGTATCTTTACATTTAGTTAACTGCAAAATTTTGAATGTATAATTAAAATCATTAACTACCTAGAACCCTTAAGAAATACTTAGTGGTTGCATGTGCCCACTCCCTGCCTCTATAATTTACCATGAAATATTATGATTAAAATCCTTCAGAAATTTATTGTTTTTGCATTAATGTGTGACTTTATATCCAATTAATGATTTCCTTTTTTTTTATCATTTTTTGATAAAATAAACACTTTAGTCGTGTCCCCAGGTATTTGATGATATTTCAACCACGTCTGAGAGGGTCAATCTCAACATACTGCCCTGTTACCTAAATTACTTTTAGATGAAATTTGTTCATTTAAAAAATACACATTTTTGAGTCCATTGATGTGCATATTAGTTTGTAAAAAAAATTAAGAGGTGCCTGAGATTGACCAATGTACATTTCTACGAGTGAAATATGCGTGTTGTTAGATATAGTATTCATAAAAGATAAAAAAAATTGAGTAAAATTACAAAACCAAATGTTACCCGTTCCGTGGAATGTCCCAACTATATTTACACTAAATTTGTGCTCCAACCACTTCCTTGGCTGTCATTTAACTTTTTCAAACTCGACCAGGCTCAACTAATCACATTCCCCTTGCATGCCCATGCATAGAATTATGGGACAGGACAGTAAACTTAACCTAACATTGAATTCGGACATGTCTTGATGCCCTCATGCCATGGAATGTGCCTCCGACAGCATTAGAGCTTTCGGACGCAGCCAACGAAGTGACAAAATGCACTCTATAGAACAATTTGTCCTTTAAGGGCAACTGTAGAAACATGGAGCGAAATGGCGACTTCCATGTAAGGGCAAGCGTGGTGTATGTAGATTAAATATATTTAAAATTTAAATCAAACTACAACATGAGTGAAATGGGATTGAGTGTATGATCGTACCTCTCTTCTCCCCTGTAAAAGGAACCAGGTCATCTCTGTCCGGGTGTTCAATGGCTTGCTTCTCCAAGTAATCCATTAGGGCAAAGCGATCATAAGGGCCTGTGGGACTTTTCTTTGTCTGGTCACGCTGACGCATACCGGCTGGAAGCATGGCATTCTAAAAACAAAAAGAGCAGGAGAGTGTGTGAGCTGAATTTGGGATATGGGCTTACAAATTTATTGCTACACTGTTTATTTTTACTATTAACATACAATGGCTAATGGCATTACAATTAAAGTGAAAACTAATAGAACAGAAAAATGAACATACATTTCTGCTGGACAAAAAAAGTTATTGAAGATGACTGAACAAATTTTTGACCCAGTCTGTAAAAACTCAGCAAAAGTCATTTTTGTGTTTGTGATTGACTGTTTTATACATAAAATCTTCCTACCTCATTCAGTGAAAATATAACCTTCATATATTTAAAGAAACACACCCACATTTTGGAAATTTAGCTTATTCACCGTATCCCCCATAGTTAGATAAGTCCATACATACCTTTCTTATCTCCGTGCGTGCTATAACTCTGTCTGACGCAGCCCCTGCTAGCTTAGATTAGCACAAAGAATGGAAGTGAATGGCTCCAGCTAGCATACTGCTCCCAATAAGTGACAAAATAATGCAAACATTTTCCTATTTATGTGTTGTGATTTTTATAGTCACACCGTGTACAACAAACAAGGTCATATGAGACACAGCCATATGAGACATTTTGTACACACTGTGACTACAAATCACAACACATAAATAGGAAACTGTTCGCATTATTTTGTCACTTATTGGGAGCAGTATGCTAGCTGGAGCCATTCACTTCCAGTCTTTGTGCTAAGCTAAGCTAGCGGGGGCTGCATCAGACAGAGTTACAGCACGCATGGAGATGAGCAAGGTATGTATGGACTTATCTAACTCTGGAATACTGTGAATTAGCTAAATTCCCAAAATGTAGGCATGTTCCTTTAATATTGACTGAGTACGGTCATGTCAAAGATTATAATTATAGTGAAATCAAGCTTTAAATGCTTTTAATCTCAAAAATACATTATAAGATTTTAGCCTGGACTTCACAGGCATGGTCACATTTCCAAAAAGTATTGAGTATAACTCAATGTAAGCAAAACTGATGTTCTGTATAAAGACCTTAACATGATTTCACAAACTTTGTTATTAGAAATGACCTATACATAGTGCAGAGTTTTATTACTGCTTAATTTACTTCATACCTTTAGCT
Organism: Paramisgurnus dabryanus; assembly: GCF_030506205.2. Taxonomy (NCBI): domain Eukaryota; kingdom Metazoa; phylum Chordata; class Actinopteri; order Cypriniformes; family Cobitidae; genus Paramisgurnus; species Paramisgurnus dabryanus. The sequence continues at coordinate 15,551,282 of NC_133349.1, forward strand.
TCATTTCTAAGTTTAAGTTAGATTTGGATCACAGGTGGTCTGAATCCCCACTAAAGCAGGTCCTCACTGTATAGGACTCATCTGTACTGTATATTAAAATGGCAGTACAGTATCTCAAGGATATAACCGCGGGGGACCCATGCTTTCAGAGCTAAATGTATGTATATTAAAATTATAAACATTTCTGATTTTCGGACTGTGTCCCACTCAATGTCTGTTGTGGTAACGGCATGTACCTCTGGGTCCATCTCCTGTAGGTCATACTCCAACTGTTCCAGCTCCTCGGCGCTGAGGCCCCGGAGGATGGCATCCTCATCAATGTCACGTGGATCAGTCTTCGACATGCTGGCTGCTTGGTGGTTTTCTCAATACACACAGCTGGCCCAGAGACAGCGAGCCCTGAGAGAAAAAGATAAAAATGATGAGAGATGAGCAAGCCAGATAATACATTCATGCTTCATCAGCGACTAGAACAGACCCACAACTTTGACAATTCTGGTTTAAGCAGAATTATTACATTTGGCTAGCAAATAAGACACAATAAAGTCACAATAGCTGCATTCAGGCGCTTTCTTTAGAAGTTGAGAATGGCAAAACCCGTTTTCCATTCCAAGTAACTTTTAGCTTAGCCAGGAGAGACAACACTAATGAAACATGATAGGGAACTGCTTACATTGTTAAATGCCACAAGGCCCAAATTAATTAAAAAGAACAAGGCCGGCATTTGTTTACATGGCAAGAGTTAAGGGTTCTGAGGATACGGTGTACTTTGGAAAAGAGATGGGAACTTATAAAAACCTGGCCTGTTATGAGAAAACTACTCCCTACTTCTTTAAGGCATAGAGATAGTCTTGGCTATTTTAGTCTCTGAACGGTAACCTTCGGGTTTTGGGTTACAGTAAGGAGGAGAAGGTTAGAGCTCAATAGTGCCGAGTTATCGCTGACCCACACTTATGTCTAGGTGGCCCATGGTGCCACCCGCCCGCATGTGAAACTGGGTGATAGAGAGTCAAAGGCTAGTCAACAGTTTCAGACCACCACACCCAAACTGGATTTGCAACACAAACAACAGACAATACACACCAATGTGTAACTAAGACATAGCACATCGGTCTGTAACTGAACTCTTTGGAAATTTTGTCCTATTGCCAATATGGTTGTTTTAAAACTTTTAAACTTCTCAGATTAAAAGATGGGCTCTCCGTGTTTACATTCATCTGTTTAAACTATTTGGAAAACAGTGAGGTCATGGTCTGTAAATACATGCTAATGAACATATCCATCTCACACATTGGATCACATACTGCTGCTTGATGATGGTCTCAAATAGATCAAATAGATGTTTACTGAACTGTTTGTCTAAGTGTATGTGTGTGGTTGTACACATTAAAAAATGCTCGAAAATGGACAAACCCAGCCCGTTGGATTGTAATTTAACCTATGTTGGGTTGTTTCAACCCAAAATGCTGGGTTGTTTTAACCCATTGTTGAGTCAAATAAAAAAATATATGGCTGGGTTAATTTAATGCACCCAATGCTTGGATGAAAATAACCCTAAAAATTTTTAGAGTGTATGTTTGCTTTATCAGACAGTGCTAAGCAAGAGTAGTATGGCTCTAATTTGTAAAGCCAGTTAGAAAAACATAGGATTAAAAAGCTAAGGACAGAACAAAAACTATGTCTAGCTAAAGATTATACACATCACTTGGTATAACACGATATTGCCAACACAAAACTTACAGACCAACACCGTACCAATTTCAATATCATATGCAAGTTTTCTTATAAATTAGACTGATCTTCTTGAAAGAAAAATAAATATACATATATTCCTCTGAAATAACCCAATTTTTTAAGAAACCTGGCACAAGAATTGGCTTAGGGCAGTGTTTCCAAAACATTTTACAATGTCACACACCTCCATCACTTTCTATAGAATCACACACATAGACTACAGTGATACAATGTATTATTTTAGCACATATTGACCACAAAATATATATAAATTGGCTAGTTTGACTGGACATTTATTGTACACTTTGGGAGGGGGGATTAATGAATAGGTTTTATCCTAGTCCTAGACTAAAATCCATGTTTTAGCTGCTGCCTTAAAGGTGCAGTGTGTAACATTTATAAGATCTCTTGACAGAAATGCAATATAATCTACATAACTATATTATCAGCGGTGTATAAAGACCTTATATAATTAACTGTTATGTGTTTATTATCTAAGAATGAGACGTTTTTATCTACATACAACGCGGGTCCCCTTACATGGAAGTCGCCATTTTGTGCCACCATGTTTTTACGGTAGCCCTAAACGGACACTACTGTATTTTGTAAAACACTACTGTATTTTGTCTTAAACAACAACATGTTTGTCCTGTGGCAGCTACCGTAGCTTCTCTATGCGTTTCGTTGAATAGTGGACTGAGCTGTTGGTTGCAATCTCACTGCTAGATGCCGCTAAAATCTACACACTGCACCTTTAATGTAAAAATATCTTGCGCTGACTTGCATTTTAAAGAGCACCTATTTCATTGCTAAAAAAAACCTTATTTTGTGTATTTGGTATAATACAACGTGTCTGCGTGGTTTATTGTTAAAAAACACATTATTTTCCACATACCGTACAATTCTTCCTGAAACGCAAAGATTTGAAAAGCTCTGTGTTGGCCAGCTAATCTGTACATTGTGATTGGCCTGAATACCTCTGACATCAGCCAGAAACGTGACGCTCCTTACCATGTTTGAAAGATTCGGTTGCTAACGAGAGTTAACTTACAGGCTGAGTCTGAAGCGAGAGGAATTATGATAATGTCGGTCTTGTCTACATCACCAATCCCAGGAAGTAAACTGTTGCCTCCATGTGTTTGTTGTAGTCCAAGAAAAGAGAATTACATTGGAGACGATAATCGCGTCATTGTTTACTTTGGGGTTTGTACCTTTTGCATATCGGACAATAGGTGTTTTTTTTTTTTTACATATATCAGTGTCTGTCATTGTTTTATCTCAAGATGCACACAACCCTAGTATTGTTCTTTGTAAGGTTTGTTTGTAAAAACTACTTAAATGTCCTAATATAACTAAGACCTAGTCATGGATGATTCTAAACCCTGTCTGGGATCGCTCCAGTGTGTTTTGTGCAGTGGATACACTAGAGTGAGATATGGTGGGTCGCACAAAGCCACTTGGCTGTATAGGTAAATCACACAAAAACAGTTTAGTCCAACCAATCACAAGCAATGGTAATGATATGATAAACCATAATATATTTTGATATTGCAATTAAATTTACATATCTTTAATAAAATTATGAGGAAAATAAAAATCGTGTGTGTTCCAGGATAGATTATAGCACTTTTAGTGGATCATAAAAAGGAAAGGTTTGGGAACCCCTGCACTAGAGGGGCACACAATTGTTTATTCCTGAAAAATACATAAACTCTTTTTTAAAGTTATTTTAGTTTTTAACTAAGAAAAAAGTGTGCATTCCACATCATCAGCCCTAGTTCAATGATAGAAATAGCTATTAAAACTAGGGTTTTCTTAAGTTTAAAAATAAAAATACAAAGCAAATGCATGCACACTAATAGTCAGGTGACTTTATTTGTGTTGTGCACATATCACAGGAAGAATCAGCTGTTCTACACACCTGTTTTCACACATACCAGCTGACATCAACTCAGTCCTAAAAACATATTAGCTGAGTTTCACCTGTTGTTCAACTTCTCTGGTTGTGTAGTGGGTCTTTTAAATTAGTCCTTCAACTTGGAATCCCTGCTATTCCACTGTCGCAAGGCAGCAGGCATATGACCTTACCAAATGAATAAAACTTTTTTAACTACATTTATTTGTAGTTAAATGTATTTAAAAAAAATACTTAGGTTTACGACATAAACCACTGATATAAATATACTCATTACTGAACATTGATCTTGAGTCTAGCAATCTGGAGCTTTGATAAACTGATTTCTGGGCATTGACCAGACAATGTTAAATGTCACAGGGACACAGCGCAAACATTATAATGAGTCACTTTTCCATAATAAACAGTAAATCAGACCTCTAATATTGTAGCTGTATTGCAGTGTCTAAAAGAAGAAAACAGCATTGACTGCAGACAGAACTTTAATTTAATACTTGTTTACACTGTTTTCTTGTAAGTATCTTACAATCTGACCTTTAGCAGAATAACAGTAAATGGAAGCAACTTGACCCTGTTTATTGGTCATTGCATTTTGTCTATGAGACAGAAAAGTTTGGTTGGGTCTCAGAAACCCAATTCCCCCTCTGGTACTTCAGGAGGGTGCAGAACGAATATCGTGCATTGACATATTGGATACCGAATCTTTCAGCACCAAATGTGTTTCTGCCAAGCTGTCAGCAAAGATCAGAACTCCCAAGACATACAGCAAGCCTAAAAACAACCTTATAATACAGATTCACTATTTATTTACATGGCTACGGCTGATCTTAGAACAGTTTGTGTCGTCCTCTGAGATTAAGGAGCGCTTTCCAGCTCATAAGATTTCACACTATTTGTAAATTGCCTTCACCAAGTCTCACTGCTCAAGTGTAAAATTCCAAATCAAGCCCGGCTTAATTTTAGCTTCTCAAGTCAGCTACTTCCAGCTGTGTAAATCCTTTCTCTGCTTGCAAAACTACAGTACATAGTAACACTCAGAGCTTGCAAATAAGGGTTTGAAAACGAAAATGTCTAGGGATATCTCACAAAAATATCAAGAGGTTTATTACAAGAGTGCTTAGGAAAGCTTGACTTTTTCACATATTCATAAACTTGAGCAAAATCAACAGGTGCTTCTCATGCAGTCAGGCCATGCAAAAGTCTGCACTGTTTGCCATAAAGCCTAACTTTAATTTAAAAGATGTACCCTTACATGGTTACCCTTCATACAATCTGTATCCTTTATACATGCCTCCTAACCATTAATTACAAAACCTGAGTGCTTAAACATACTAAACAAAGTAATAATAATAAAAGCATCAGCAGCTGGTTATAAATTATATGAAATAGCCAATAAATTGTTAATTTTATAAAGGAGAAAAATATCTCATTACACATAAAGATATCCATGTCCAAACACACAACAGTTTCTAAAGGTGTGGCACTGATGCTACAAGTCACACAAACACACACAGGCACAGATTACAGAAAGAGAGGTTGTGCGCTACCTACCCTCACTAAAGTGTCAGAGCTGCTGGGATCTTCAGTACAGCAACACTAAGTTTGAAATCAGGGAATGGACCCTCTCTCTCTCTCTCTCGCACAGTAGTCCCCCCCCCCCTTTACCCCACCCTTCTCTCTCTGCTGTCTGTCTCCCTAGCTCGCCTACTTTTCTGAGCTGTGCTGAGACAGGGACACTGCACACTGGCAACTCTTCGTGAGGTCAGCTTTTAATTAATTTGGCTTTGAAAGAGAACTGACTGAAAGAGAGAGAGAGAGAGAGCGAGAGAGAGAGAGAGAGAGAGAAAGAGAGAGAGAGAGGGTCGTGGGAAGTAGTTCTGGCTAGAGTGGATACAGCTATGGCCCAATCTCGCGAGATGTTGGATTTAGCGAGATTTCACTAGATTTTGGCCGTAGCTGTATGTCTTCTTGCCACAACCCGGTAAATTTGGTTCACTGAATGAAAGCGTGACCTCTAGAGTACAGTGGTGGTTTTGCGGATATACACACTGTACAGTACGTAAAGACCAAATCTGAAAACAATATTATCTACTTACCTTCTTTAATTATCATATTTTTGGTAGTTTTTGTGTACGGTGTATTTCTTGTCATTGCTTGTTTTGTGTATAATGCTTTGGCAATTTTGTAACTAAACACAATTTCAATAAAGTACTACTTTACATTTTAAATCAAATCCCAATTTATTATGCTATTTTAATCATATTAACACACTCCTTTTACAATCAATTACAACAATGCCATTAAAAATAATAAATAAAGTGCAGAACAGCAAAATAACAACACTCCCTACTGAAAAATCCAGCAAAGACAAGCATAAGCTGGAAACTGGTTTTAGCTGGTCTTCCAGCCTGACCAACTAAGTCCAGCTAGACCAGCTTAAAAAGTGATCAAAACACAGCAAGACCAGCTTGCTACGCCACCAGCTTAAACCAAGCTGGGAGACCAGGTAAAACCAGCTCACCAGCTTATGCTGGTCTTAGCTGGATTTTTCAGTAGGGCTGAAGAAAAAGTTGTAGTTTAAATTATACAAACCATTACTATTACATTAGATATTTGATAGCCAACAGTTTAATGCAGTTGTATGACACCAAATAACAGACTAAATATTTGTGAAACTTCCAATACCCTACACTGTTTGACCTGGGCAACCTCTTTTCTTTCCACATTTTAATCTTTAATCTAGTTTATTTTACGCCATCCCTTGTTTAATAACAATCTTCTGTCTGAGATTTTTCACAGCAGTGTCAGCTGGAGTCGCTGTGGCAGTGCAGGGCAGGCCGTGAGCAGCCACATATTTTTTGTAAGCCTCCCTGATGATCCTAAAGGCTTGTACATTAGCGTAAGGAATGTCCGTGATGGGGTCTCGATAGAGCGCAGGCTTATGGGTAACGGGGCAGACCTCTTGGACAGGAATGCGAGGAGCTGGGGATTGAGGAAAGCAGCGCTGGAAGGTTTCATCATCGCTGAATGTAATGTAGGTACGGGAGCATTTGGCATTTCCTGGTGGCAGTGTATTTACAGAAAAAGCATTGGTGGATTGGACACTAGATGGTGCAGCAAGGGTTGTATCTGATTGGGAGAAAGCTTGGGGTCCTGGATTTGGTTGGGCATCCTGGTCCAACCTGGTAATGAGATGAGGGTTAGCATTTGTATTTCATAAGCTCTTTAGGCATTTTCAATACAAAAACTATGTTGGTCCTGCCTTTATACTTCAGACCTGACTCTAGCAATAAAACCAGACAGATGCATGTGTTGGCATACCACACCCTATCTAAAGAAAAGTCCGAAGTCAACCAAGATCAGGTGAGCAGGTGCATAAAACAATAAGTAAGACATGAGGTGAAGTACCCCTCAACATCAACGTTTTCCTCTTTAAGACTGACGTCGGACACCAGTGGCATGAGCACAGACTGATACCGTATAACAGAACCCACACACTGTCGTTTCATATGGACCTGCCGTTTCTTGTTGGCCTCTAAACGCTCATAGTTTTCTGCAATACAAACATACAAATACGTGTTAAGGCCTTTAAGATTTATAGAGAAATTAGCTCTCAACGCATGTTTGTTCCTTACCCAAAGATCGTAGATTTATCTCTGCTGTGACCTTGGCCTCTGCCAAAAGTTCAGCTTGGGTCAAAGGTCGCTCATGTCTAGCGCCCTTCCTTCGACGTGGAGCAACTTGTCTCTCCTGCAGCCTCAGGTACGTCAGTCGTGTGTGTTCTGTCGTGGACTGACGCACAGACTTTCTGTCTAAAGGACAAATCAATTGATTTGGCAATTAAATTACAATTTATCAGACTTTATCTTAAAAAAGCTGATTATTAGGCTAACATATTTTGCAGGACTGTGTGCTGCTGACACAACCACATTTGGTGCTATGTCAGGTCATGACGAAAACTTGGTTTATAGACAACGATCGCATTTATAGCTTTATAGACCAACAAGCACATTTTATTGCACTGCTATCATCTTATTCACATGGAGCAGCATCATTTTTTAAGGATATGACGGATGATGATAAGACGTGTTATCAAAACTTTATTACATTGTAGTTCGTTTGTAAACACAGTCCTTTTTGCTCTTATTATGGTTGATGTTATTTGTAAACATACTTTTTAGGGCACTAAATTATGTCCACTCACTTCCTGTTGAGTAATGATGTTAATGATGTACTGTACTCTCTTTACTGAAACTATTTTTAAGTCTTACACATCCTAGTAGGATGTGGGATATAAATATTTAGAAAGTGCTCTGTTTGTATTGTAGATATTTTGGGAATTTTGTTTTTGCAAAAAAAATAGCTCAACCCTACAATGAATAAAGAGTCAGATTTGTGGATTCAAATATGTTGATCTAATGCATCAACAAATGTATTAACTAGTAAACTTCCTCACATGGACAGATTATGTTAAGTGAAAGAAGAAGTAACTCTCACTCCTACTGATGTCCTCCTGTAGTTCGGGGGGGTTGTATTTGTCAGCTTTTGCCTTGTCTGTCCTCCTCGGCAGTTCAGTCAGTTTTCTTTGTTTTGGTTTCTGCCGGACCACTTTAACAGGCTCCTGCAAAAACAAAGGATTACAGGAACTGGGTGTTATATGACAAACACTGTTTGTTTAAAAATGTATAGAAATCTATTTTATTTAGGAGATAATTTAATAATATGAACCAAATCTAAAGACTCTCTAGCATTTCGTATAGAGAGCACCTCGCTTGAAGCAGTATAATACTGAGAAGATAAGTCAGATTCTTCAGGAATACCTTATAGGCTTTGGTCACCACTCTGGTCTTCCTGCGCGGTCCATCTTCCTCATGCTCACTATTAGGTTCATCACCCTCATCAATGTCAAAGTCACTGTCCACCTCGTCTTCAGTTTCAGAGAGGTCACCCTTATACTCTTCATCACCTGATTCCTTTAAAAAATCACAGGTAACCAAATAACTAAAAGTGACTAAAATATAAATAAAAAACATTAAGTATTTAATCTTATTATACACATATACATGTCGTATCATACTTGTGCTTTGGTAGTATCATATATATGAGTATGTGTTAATATTTTACATATATAGTATCATATATGTGTATTTGTTCTAATTATAGTATAAAAAAATGTATGTTATATATAGTAATGTAAAGGATTATTAGGAACACCATACTAATACAGTTTTTGACCACCTTTCGCCTTCAGAACTGCCTTAATTCTATGTGACATTGATTCTACAAGGTGCTGAAAGCATTCTTTAGAAATGTTGGCCAATAACAGGATAGCATCTTGCAGGTGATGGAGATTTGTGCACATCCAGGGCACTAAGCTCCCATTCCACCACATCCCAAAGATGCTCTATTGGGTTGAGATCTGGTGAGTGTGGGGGCCATTTTAGTACAGTGAACTCATTGTCATGTTCAAGAAACCAATTTGAAATGATTCGAACTTTGTGACATGGTGCTTTATCCTGCTGGAAGTAGCCATCAGAGGATGGGTACATGGTAGTCATTAAAGGATGGACATGGTCAGAAACAATGCTCAGGTAGGCCGTGGCATTTAAACGATGCCCAATTGGCACTAAGGGGCCTAATGTGTGCCAAGAAAACATCCCACACACCATTACACCACCACCAGCAGCCTGCACAGTGGTAACAAGGCATGATGGATCCATGTTCTCATTCAGTTTACGCCAAATTCTGACTCTACCATCTGAAATCGAGACTTATCAGACCAGGCAACATTTTTCCAGTCTTCAACTGTCCAATTTTGGTGAGCTTTTGCAAATTCCAGCCTCTTTTTCCTATTTGTAGAGGAGATGAGTGGTACCCGGTGGGGTCTTCTGCTGTTGTAGCCCATACCCCTCAAGGTTGTGCGTGTTGTGGCTTCACAAATGCTTTGCTGCATACCTCGGTTGTAATGAGTGGTTATTTCAGTCAAAGTTGCTCTTCTGAATCAGTCGGCCCATTCTCCTCTGACCTCTAGCATCAACAAGGCATTTTCTCCCACAGGACTGCCGCATACTGGATGTTTTTCCCTTTTCACACCATTCTTTGTAAACCCTAGAAATGGTTGTGCGTGAAAATCCCAGTAACTGAGCAAATTGTGAAATACTCAGACCGGCCCGTCTGGCACCAACAACCATGCCACGCTCAAAATTGCTTAAATCACCTTTCTTTCCCATTCTGATATTCAGTTTGGAGTTCAGGAGATTGTCTGAACCAGGACCACACCCTTAAATGCATTGAAGCAACTGCAATGTGATTGGTTGAGAAGATATTTGCATTAATGAGAACTTGAACACCTTATAATCCTTTAGGTGAGTGTATACATATCATATATGAGTATTTGTTGTTATTATAAACTATATAGTATCATGTGTATTTGTTCTTTTTATGTAGTATCAAAAATGAATGTTCCTTGCCTATTATACATTATAAAGTATATGTGTATTTGTTCTTATTATATAGTATCAACATTGTTGTTATTATACACATATGGTTTCATATATGAGGTTTTGTTCCTATTATACATTTGCCAATATAGTATCATAGCATTATATATGTCTGCTGGATTCGTTGGCTTTCAATATAGTATAATTTTACACATTACAGGACAATAAAAGTAACAGGGCAAATTCTCATAGATAACATTTCACGTGTTCATCATGACTTAACTAACACAATAAATGTTTTACAACTGATTTGATATCTCAGTAAATGGTTATATTATTTACAATACTAACATCATGAAATCCCCCATAGGTGGTCTTGTAGAAGTCATCTTCCTCTTCTGCATCCAGCAGTCTGGACATGCGGTTTCCCGCGGTCTTTCGGGGAGCCCGGCTAAAAGCTAAACTCATACTAACATCCGTTGTGTAATGAATATAATATACAGTATATTAATAACACTTAAATATATTATATGAGAAGTTATTATAGATCAGCGTTTAAAAAGGCACCAGAAATCAAATGTCATAATTTTCAAATGTGTTGCGTAGCGTGATGACCAATTTTAAATTGTATAATTTGTATCAAGAAGGAGCGAAAATAAAGATTTTTACAATCAAGCACAAAAGCTGAGTAAATTTCAGACTTACTAGTCTAATAGGTATTCAGGGAGTAATCGATGCAGGGGGGTTTTCTTCAGACCAAACTAATAGAGCTGCAATTCGCAACCTGACCGCCAGGTGGAGACAGAAGTCAAATACAAACAGAAATTCTTAATACACTAAAGTAACCTTGTGATGATGATAAAAAAAAAACCTTGTGATGATGAGATGTTGTTTAGATTCTTCCTCTCAAACGTCTTGTGACACATCTGTCACATAGCAAATACAAATTATATCAGTTTGATATCCTATTGGCAAATGTATGTATGATTGCAAATTAGCTTGCTAATTTGGACTCATCCAATTTAAAGATAGTTTCGATGATAAGCAACCTCATGCAACTCAATGAACTGCAATTCAAAACATTTCCGACGTATATTTACAGCAGCATTCCAACTGCATTCCATGGTCACTCTGTTGTCTTCTGACAAGCCATGAATCTTTCTTGACAAAGGACTGAAGGAATTATAACTATGAATTTTATAATGCCGTACATTTTTCTAAAGACTAGCAAACAAATTCACATTCTAAATGACTCACTGCTAGTTTGCAGAAGTGTGGAGGAGCGTTGCATTAATTTGATTCTTTACAACAGGTCGAATCTGTTTATAGACCACCCACAAGATAAGGCGGTCCAAACTCTTTGAAAGTGGCCGGTACTGTACATACGCCTATGATTTTTTTATTGCACAATGAATTGCCGGCAATTATAATTACAATAAAACCATAAAAGACCAAAACAGTTTCACCAAAGCGAAAACATGAAGAACATGGCACCGTGGAGATGAAAGTTTATAAAAAGTCCACAGGGAAAAACCTTAATATAGGGAAATGACAACCGTCAATTGTTTTACTGATCAATGCACATTGTTAAAATAGAAATGTATTTTGGTTCCAGCTGTGGTAAAGTGGCAGAATTCCCCAAGGGGTCAAGATCACATGATTTCCGAGGTCCCATATTTGTTTACCTTTTTCCTGTGTGGGAAAGGTTAAAGTACACTTGCATGTTTAGCTAAGATCTCTTTCTCGTAGACAGACTCACATTGAAATATTATTGTCACTACAAGGATTTTCCACGAACTGTACCACAACCTGCAAAGAAAACTTTTCCATTTTAACGCTGTCATTTAAACAGTATTAGGTGTTTGAATTAAGTAAAAGAGTACTTTTGAAATGCATAAGAACATAGCCTATCTTCATGAAGTAGCTGAAACCAAAACACACCCACACAAAGGGAAAATCTTGAAACTTTATTTTTATTTCTAAATTCCCTTGCTTAAAAACAGGGCTACACCACATAATTTCTTGCAATGTTGCATGTTTTCATCTATAATTCTATTGCAGTCAATAGTCGGTCTGTGCTGGGAAAGTAATGAATGCCGTGTTGACAGAATGCGGATGTCCTTGGAACAAAGCTTCAGTGTGTGTTTTAGGCAAACATTAAAAGCCATTCCATCTCAACACATTTACATTCATTTGAAAACCAAAGGTAAAACCTGTGCACACACCCCTGTGCAGTACTCTTCCATTATCCAATAGGAAACGTTCAAAAACACCAGCAGAGGCACACTATCACACAACGTTAAAGGAAATAAAAGGCAGTATCTCAGAAAGAAGTTAATTAAATGTTTGAAATACTTTAAGGTTTATGTAGATTTGTTTTGAAGAAACAGCTCTGGTTAAACTTTTCCGAATGATTTCCCTGACTAAGAGAGCAGGCATGTTGTTTTTTATACTCCCACGCTTCAAGTTAATTCCTGGTAGAGGTGTGCTGGCAATTGTTCAAGACAGAATAAGGAAGACGGGAATTTTAGGCCCCCAAGGTTCAATACAGGTTCAATACAATGGGAATGTAAAGATATGCAATCCTTGATTACACAATTTCCGGCTTCAGAACATACCGTTCTGGGATCATGTCCATAATTAAGTGAGGTTTCTACAATAGTTGAGTGTTAAGAAGAAGCAGGTTTCGGCTTTGCCGATTTGGGAGCCGTGCCCTCAAAGAGAGCTTTGTAGTCGCGAATGGTATTCAGTTTCTTGTCTTTGATGTCTGTTTTATCAGTTGTCTCTCTCAGGCTCCCTTACTATCGATGTAGAGTACAAAAACATCTGTGTAACTGAGACGAAACTGAGAGTTAATTCCTTTCATTCAGGAAATACAAAACAGTGACCCCTAATACCGTTGTGTTACCCTAAATTGGCACTAAACTGAATGATTTTAGTTTGTTGTTATTTGGTACGTAGCTCAAAGACTCTACAGCGCGCCGTGTGATTGGTACCATATGAAATACGTAGTTGTTTGGGCCCCTCTGAACACAGACGCATTATAAGAGCTACAGTGGGAGTTGACCTCACAGCTCAGGAATGTGAAAACACGCTGTAATCGAGCTTAATGTGGGTGGTACATCTCGGCACTGCTCCCTCCCAAACATAGCCCAGTCTGGTATGTAGACCACACATCATTGAATGATAAAGACCCGATAGGATGAATTGAAATTAAATGAGAGGAAAGAAAAGGAGATAGAAGTCCAGCCACCAGACCTCCAGTTTTACTCTTAAAATGGTCCAGAAAGGTCTTTCTATTCAAATGTTTGTGTTTAGGACCATAATCAGAGGGTGTGAGAGGGTGTCAGCTTCAATTATTTTTAATAAGATGAACACAATGAGCACCATACAGAAAATCCAGTTTAACAACAATGTATGCACGACCCAGTTAGCATACATACATAAATTAAAATAGCATACAGAGTTAAAGTATTTGGGCAGTGCAACATTGATTGTCTCTTTTGTATTTCAATTCCTGTCTTTCGCATCACGTCAAACGCATTACATAATGCCAGAGTTCCTGTCTGGGCCTGTTGAAAGCCTAGGGGTTGACCTGAGAACACAATGTTCTCGTCTGAAACCATGGTGACGCAAGCTCTAAGACGTCCAGCCTCCCACTCACATCATGACCTCTTTTTATTCAAAAACGGCAGCGGTACCACTGCCCAAAACATTTTATTAGACTCATGAGATGAATCAGTGCATTACTCAGTTTCGTCTCTCTGTAACAGGAAAGGTAACTTTCTTGATAGGTATACTATGAAATGTTTATTCTACAGTGGCAGTATTTTGAAAAACTTAAGCCTGGCAAATATATGTTTATGTTGATGATGGGTAAATTACCCGGTAAATGGACAAGAAAAATGCTAAACTTCATAAACAGTGATAATGATGATTACTGGTAATTATATGATGATGTTTCCAAGGCAACAGAGCTGAAAAAAGATTTGCACACCCATATATCCTCCCTGAAAGAAATTTACAGCCAATGAGGACGTTTAGGACTGCCCAACAGGCAATAAACTCATCAAAATCTGCAGTACTTCTGTTTGTCTACATGCTCACTTAATGATAACCCAAAGTGTGAAAATATTTTATGAATCAGTATTAAAGTGTCTTGCATCACAGATTGTAAAGTATATGCAAAAGTAAATACTCCAGCAGGAGAATCTGGTACATGTGTCTGCAAGGTGGGCAGTTAAACAACATTCAGGTGCATGAGGTAAAGACATACACTGACACGCACATGCACGCACACACGCACACACACACACACACACACACACACAATAAAGTTTATGAGTTCTGTCTGTATACAAACATGTTAAAGTACATAGACAAGTAATTCAACAGACACTATGTTGCATTACCCAAAGTTGGTTGTTCCTCAGCTTCAAATTGTTACAAACTTGTATACATTAATTTTTGTGCTGCTGAACTCAAAGGAAGATACTTGTTATCAAGCAGGAAACAGAAGCACCATTAACTTCCATAGTAGGGAAGAAAAATACTATGGAAGTCAATGGTGTTCAAAAACTGTTTGGTTACAAACATTGCTCAGAATATCTTTCTTTCTTAAAAGAAAATAATTACAGAATTAAAATTTTTGGGGAACTATCCCTTGGAGTGGATTGTTCGAAGTCATTCTATAAACAAGAAGTATAACTAGAAATATATTTTAAGTCAACATAAGCTTATATAATATGAATTGATGCATTGTTAAAGGGCCTGAAAAGTGTGTTTTGTTACTTACATAAGAGACAGCAGTAAAGTATAGGAGTGTCTTAATTCAACTTCAAGACAAGGGTGATACATACATAGTTGACATTCCAGGCCAAGGAGCAAGAATTTTTTCTCATTGGTCCCAGGTACGTGTAGTTTTTAAATTAAAGTGTAAATACCCACGATACCCAACCTCAAAAGAAATACCCAGATATAACAGCTAGAAAATGAAAGCATCAAAGTCAAGAAACCCTACCTGTGCCTCTGCACATGCTTATGAACACTTTGACTTGAACAAACTTTGATGTGGGTTTTAAGAGGTGTGTTTTCTATTTCTTTTGTCCAATGAAAATAGTTTGTCTTCAGATAAGAAAGAAATGAAAAGAGAAATTTAATTTATTGAAAACACCCTGAACATATTACCGATATACACACCTTAAAATAAAGGTATTATTAGTGCATGATTGCAAAACTTTATATCCGTATGAAGTTCTGATCAATGCTATGTGATGACAAACTAATGTTTGTACTTGAGCTGGGTACAATGAACAGTTTGCAAGTTATATGATTGTAAAAAAAATTAAAAGAGAATTTGAAGTATTGTTGGAACTTGCAGTGTTATGCCAACAGCACATATAGCACGTCATGGTGAAATGCTTTCTGACAATGGTTTTTATGTAAGCAAAGTTTTATAAAATTCTAGTTTGCTGTTGCTTTATAAAACATTTAGTATGAAGCTGCTACTTTATCCACAGAAATGCCATCAGGAGAAACACAACAACCTGGGTGTATTTTCCGATTAAACAAACAGTACAAGCTGTGTCATGCAGGAGATTGCTAAGTGACATCATCAAAGGATATACAGACATATTGCACATTGTTTGCACATTATGCTTATGTGGGGCCTTTGAAACCTCAAGTTTCGGGTGAGAATGACAACAAACCCATACTAAAAGTGCATTTCTGACAACTTAGCCCTGCATGGGAAACAGAAAAGTGATCGACTGAAATAAGAGTCGACTGTGGGAACCGAACAGTGACAAGTTCCCACGTGTTTACAGTTGCACAATTTCACTGTGAAGGTCGGGGTCAATGTCATTTGAGAGTATACGTTCTATGAGATAATCACCATGTTGTTGACACTTTCATGTCCATTTTTGTATTTACTGAAAATAAATTATTTTTTGTTTATACCACGGGCCTGTTGAATGCTTTATTCTGATTGGTTGAGAAATGTTCCAGGTGTGTTGATTATTATTCTGTAAAACGCACACCTGATCTGTCAGATGTTTTTAAATAACCAGCAGATCAATGTTTGTGGTAACTGTGCTGTAAGCAGAATAATGACTTCAGTCCTTTGAATTATTTGAAAATAATGCACACCTGCATTATAATGACACTCCGTGGGTGTGCATTATTTTCCAATAATTCAATAACGCTTATTCTTACAGCCTGGAAACTGCAAGTAAACTATTTTAAAAGCATTTTTTTTATAAAAAGTTGTATTTTCCCCATGCATAGCTGCCACAAAGGAATTTTCTCAAGAAAGGTCACCTCTTCAGTCAAATCATATTATCTTGTAGTAAACCTGAGACATATAATCCAAAACTGCTGATAAGGATAAAGGAAAATTTAAACTTAAACTGTGTGAATATGTAAAATACACCCTTGAGGAATGTTTTGAGAACACTGAGTCTATTTAAACAAGACACGGAGTCTGACAACAGTGCATTCCTATGAATCAGCTGCAGTACAATTTCCTGTTAAAGAAAGATAAAGAAATCTGCACTGGCATTTTAAACCTGTAATGGCATGTTTTTTTGGAATGTTCCCTACAACATTAACCAGTAAGTGTTGTATCAGTGCAAACATTTCTTGCATTAAAACAAAGTTGTGCACGGGGAAAAGCAAAAAAAACTCATCTAACATTAAAACAACATAGGTCTATGTACAACCAAACGGAAAACATTTAACTTGATCTTATCTTTGAGCATAATGAAATGAACAGGTTTGACTTGATGTCCAGGAAAGGGCAAAACACTAGGCACAACTTCTGAACGCCATTGCTACAAATTTATTCAGCATACAGTATGCAAAGTAATTTGACAGACAAACAAAATGTGGCTTGGCTACAGTCCCTTATTTCATCATGTCTTTTTGAATGTGCATTTTATTATATGCATTAAATATATAATCTCCATTGTATGTGCATTTATGAGTTTATCAAGAGTAAAATGTTTCCTATATTTACATTTTTGCGTAAGGGGTTTCTTACCAATTCAGGAACAAGCATGCTGCAACAAGCCATTCATTTTTCTCAACCATGACACTTTGCATTTGGTCTGCATAAGGGCCATGGGCATCTTCCTTGTGCACATTGATAAAGTGCTAAAAAAAACATATATTTGAATACACTAAAGATCTTGCCCACAGATTATCTTTTAAAAACGTGTCAGGCGATCCTGGTTTCCTGTTAAATACATTTGGGGGTAAATAGGGCCTATAGTAGACATGCTTGGCTGTGTTTCCTTGTAAAAATTATCAATAATATCTGTTTTTTATAATCATCTGTCTCTTACAATATTAAACAAACATTTTCAGCAAAGCGAACCAGTAAAAAAAACAATATAAATTTCTCTGTATTCACTTTACAACATATGACATACTCAGTATTATCAATCTTTTAATAGTAAAAAGGAGAACTCTGTTAAACATATTCAAAAATTCCCAGAGGACTTATTTTCCCCTTGTTACCTGATCTCCGCCATTAAAATACAAAAAACCCAGTCTATTGAATAGATTTGTTTTTTTTTAACCAGTTTCAGTTTCCTCCTCTCATTACAAACTTTCTCAAAGATTTTTTTAAAGCAAACGTAAGCACACAGGATAAGGAAGGCAAAGATGCACATAAAAAAATAATAAACCCATCATATACTTCATTTCCTTTTAAATGTGAGAGTATAAAGCTATACTGTCCTTTAACTGATAGCAGAATTTATTGTTGAAGTGTCATAAATCAAGGGTGTGGTTTCAACTAAACTCTTTCTGATTGATGGGTTTGGAGCTGTTAGATCAGCATATGGGTCAAAGTACAAGGCTGTGCATGGTGTGATAAACCATTGTTAAATTCCTGATTGACAATCAATGACTGTCTTTGTGTAGTATATATATGTAGTATATTCATTTCTACGTATAAACAAAAAAATGTACGATTTGCAATGGGCGCATATAAACAATTCCTGGAAATTGTCATATCAACTATAAATAATTGCAAAATAATGACTAACTCTAATAAACCTCTGCAGATGCGGTGTAGATCTTTTGACAGTGCTTAGATTAAGTTTTTAACACTTTTACATCACTGATGCACATTAGACTCACAATATCAGCCCACAATTTATTTTGAGAAAGGCTGTGGTTTGAAATACCAAGAAGCTGATCATCATCATTATCTTTTACTAGAAACAAAAGTGAAAATAACTTGAGATATCTCTCTGGATGTTAATTTAGGTAAATGCCATTAAAAAAAACCTACATTTACAGGAAGCTGAAAAAACGTTAGCTAGCCTAGCCCGAATGGAAACGTTAACCAAAAAGTTTATTTGATGTTCTTTTTTATGCAAAAAATATTTTATACACCCATACTTAACAGTTTGGTTCTTGTGGTAGAATTGAGTAACCTGAATTCTTTCTGTTTTAAAGAGATAGTTCACTCAAAAAGAAAAATTATGTCATTAGTTACTCACTCTCATGTTGGTTACGAACCTGTACACATTTTTTGTTATGATGAACACAAAGGAAGATATTTTGAAGAATGTTTGTAACCAAACCGATCAGAACCATTCACTTAAGTTTGTGTAGTATTCTTTTTTTCGTATATGGGCTTCTGATAGGTTACAAACATTGCTTAAAATATCTTCCTTTGTGTTCATCATAACAAAAAATAATGTGTACAGGTTTGTAACAACATGAGGGTGAGTAAATGACAGAATTTTCATTTTTGGGTGAACTATCCCATTAATGCCCTGTTATCCCAAACAGATCAATCCATCATGCAAGTAGACTGAAGTCAATACAATAACAATGATTTTAAATAGGGATGCACCGATAGGATTTTTTGGGGGGGCGATATCGATACCGATTTAAACAGACAACTTCTGGCCGATACCGATGCGATACCGATATTAAACACTTGTATACAACACTATGAAGTTGTTCTATTAGCTAGTTTATTTCTGCATCAAATTATTTTTACTGAACATGGATTGGATCTGATTAACATTCAACTGACCAACATAATAAGAGAGGCACAAATTAAGCTAAAACAAATATAATAAGAGAGCATGACAACCTTCAAAGGTGGTTTTTGATATTCAGCATTTATTTATTAACAACATTAACACATTTTTTACATATAGTAGATTTCTTTATGCAGTTAATTAATAAACAATCGGTATCGGCCTTTCTCGTGCTATTGCCGATATGCCGATGGTTTCAAATTCATCAAAAATCGGCCGATTAATATCGGCGGCCGATACATCGGTGCATCACTAATTTTAAACAAATGTCATGTCTTTTAGCAGATTGGTGGTGGGACATTCGTGTTGAGCACAGTTTTGTACTTGAGTGAGTACTTGAACTAATTGCATTATAACGTGATGATTGGAGTGCAATAATTCCTAAGTACTTTGATCAGTCACGTCAGGACACATTTACAGTATGTAATGGAAATAGGTTAGAATACTAATGCTATACTGAAGCAACATAACATAATTCAGTCATATAAGGTAACCAATCTAAATAAAGTCAGCTATAATTTCCCTTTGATGGCAGAAATTTATTTCTAAGAGACTTATGTTTCTTTTTTTTGGGATATTGTAAAACGTTTATCCATTTCTTTGTGGTTTGCTGTTAAATTAGGTCCAGTAAAAGGCCCCGCAGCACTGTATGACATCACATGAAAATGATGAATATACAAAGTCACTTTTAAACTTTTTGTTTACTATGACATAAAATAAATTAAACTAAAAAAAAGGCAGTCTCACATGTTTTGGTTTCAGCATAAGTCATTAAGTTGTTTTGACAGTGCTGGTGGAATAACCCTTCGGTCTTGTTCACCTCAAACGTTTAACAGACTAAACATCAGACCAGACTTCATTCCCACATTGCACAAGTTTGGACCTGTTACCTGTCAACCGCAAGTCTTAAATATAGCCACCAAGTTTAGTGTCACAGTAAGCATTTGGACTAAAATCTCTTTAATAAACATGTTGGTTTGTAAATCTACCAATTAGTCTTTTAAGATGGCCGAACATGACATTTAAAGAGAATGCAGCTATGTAAACAGTATGAGAGTTATATTTAGTCACTTGCACAAGCGCTCTCAAACTTTGAAACATTTAAAAACTTTTTTAAAGGCAACAAGACACATAAATATGAATTTTATTTAAATATCTGTTTATTTAAATATGGTACCTAATTTACATGCAGGCCACAGTTCACTTGCAACAGCCATTGTCACATAGTTCAAAAAGTGAGGTTCTTCCACTATTGTCACATAGTGTCACATGCATATTTTTGTCAGACACTTTTATTAAAAGCAACTTACAGAACATTTTACATAAACAGTTTGCATGCTCCCTGGGAATCAAGCCCATAAACTTGGCATGGCTAGAGTCATACTGAGCTATACTGGGAAAACATTACAGAGCATTGCTCTTACATTTAGTCACACACACGCGCGCATGCATGCACGCACGCACGCACGCACACACACACACACACACACACACACACACACACACACACACACACACACACACACACACACACACACACACACACACACACACACACACACACACACACACACACACACACACACACACACACACACACACACACACTCACTCTTGAGCAATATTTGTTGTGCCATCTAGTTGGTATCCTAGTTTCTCACAACAACAGCTTTTTCGAACATGATCTACATTTGTTCTGAATGAGGGATCCAAAAACCCACAAACAAGACGTCAATTAAGAAAACCAGATGTACTGAAGGACTAGATAAACTAAATGTATTTACATGGTGTCAGCCATTTAGCTCATTCATGTGACTTAAGAGTCCTCCCATTTGTGTAAATAGTACATAAAGCAAAATGTACTTACTGCAAGCAAGTAACACAAGTCAGGTGATGGTGAGTCAAGAATCCGCTGTTCCCAAACAGTCATCTGACTGCTTTAAACCATTGGTGCCAATTAACATTCAATCCCTAAGGCAAACATGAAAAACACAAAACCACGCGCCCAAAACCATTCATACTTGAGAGGTTAACAATGCAGTCCAAAAACAAGAAGACCAAGCCATGAAGACATCAAATAAGAATGGTTAATCTAATCAGGATAACAAAACACCGAGTTGTGGCTAGAAGGGATACAGCTACGACAAAAATCTCATAAAATCTTAGGTGGTAAGGGCTGTTAGGGATAGGGCCCTAATCCTACCCCCAAACCAAACATCTCAGAAGATTTAGGCTGTAGCTGTCTCCTATCTAGCCAGAACCAAAACCCGGGTGAAGGCAAAGGGGAAACAGGAAAAGCAGAAATACAGAATAAAATTACTGTACAAGACAAGTAGACATATGACATTACCACAGTGAGGGGTGTTTGGGAAAAAATCCTTCACAATAGCAAAATAACTGTAGACGTAAGTGGTTATAGTCTGTATAACTCAGTAAATGGAAGCTATTTACAGTTGCTAAGCTACGCAGCAATTTGGTATGTTGTTATGGGCCTTTTTAGTTGTTGGCACTAAATCTAGCTCACCCAATAAAAATGTAAAGTCTGAGGTAGAATGAAGTATAAAGCCTCTTATTTCTTCTGTATTCTGGATCCATTTATGCACATGTAACATATCTGTAAGATCAATAACGGCTAATGATAGGTACAAGATCGAATATTTCCACAAGGTTCTGCTGCAGATGGGATCATTTAAAAACTGTTCAAAGCAGTGTTAAATCAAGCGGATGCTAGCTGTAGGCGCTTGCTAGCTTTTTGTCAGCTGAGCGCTTTGGTTGCTATGATAGTTCTGTTTTGTTAATCAGTCGTTGAACAATGCAGTGGGTGTTTCACCCATTGCTGAACATTTTTCAACTCTCGGCACTCAGCATTGACAAAACGGACAAAACCTGCCAAGCGCTGCCGTTTTAAAAAAGCGCAGCACTTCCATTGGAAATTGAGAACATACAATGGCCGCCGGAGTAAACTGCTTGGTGTGCACGCCCCCTTAGAATATAAAAATAGATGGGTACATTGTCTGAAAAAAAAATTTAAGTGGTGCTTACCATGTGCAAACTCAGGGTTGGAAGTATTATTATAAAACGGTTAGTTCCAATCCTTGATTCTGATTGGTCAAAAGGTGTGCTTTATTCACGATAAAACACGGCTATGACCGCTTCACCCAACGGTTCTGTTTATCACTGCGCCCTTAGCAACACCCTTAGCAACCACACGTATCGGTTTGTTGTTTTTATTTGAGCTTTCATGCATATTACACATTGGAACACATTTTTGTTCATGGTCAAGGACAATTTTTTCTAGCGGAAGGAATGCTTTGATTTCATTGATTTAACTTCATGAAAGTTGCACTAATATTTTTTTTTACTTTAATATTGTGTGGTAACCATTTTATAAAAGCAATAAGGTACTTGAAGCAAGTGCTGTATCGTGAATAAGTAACGGCTGAGGGTATTGTTAGGCACGACGCAAACATGCCTAACAACACCCTTCAGCCGTTACTTATTCACGATACAGCACAGCCTCTCGTACCTTATTGCTTACATATAATGCTAATATTAGAATGATGTTAGCGTGATTAATCATGATGCTACCATATTTTAGCATGATGTATGCCGGGCAGTTGTAGCTGGTACCTAGGGTGTTACATCTAGTTGCTAGGCATTGCTTAGGTGTTGTTGCCATGCATTGTTAGGCTCTGTATGTTGGTTGTTATGCATTACTAAGGTGTTTTAGCTGGCTACCAAGATGTTTCATCTGTTTGCTATGTGATGATAGGCTCTGTAGACGGTTTCATTGGACACACGTCATTGTCGTTTTAATTATCCGTTTGGCTAGTGGCTAAACTGATCTCTGAAACAAATACCTTCCTTGTCGATAATAAAATGTTTTGGTTTGCTAAACATGAAGGGAGGCGACGAGCATGAATCACAACTGTGCAGAAAAGTTTGGCAGCCAGGGAAGAATTCAAGAACCTGTAGTTAACATTGTATACATTAAGTTTACACAGTAATATTAGCTCAGTGTAATAGTTGATATGCATTAGACATGATATATGAACTAAGCTAATTTACTTATCATTTATTTCCCTTGTTATCAGAAATAAACTACTATAAATGTACACATTGATATTTGGGTTACTTTTAAAAAAAGTAATGCAAGTTATTTTTTAAGTTATTTGATCAAAAAAATTATGTACTGAATTAAACTGAACGTAGTCACATTATGCACTCAGTTGACAACAGCTGACAACTCAGAAACTGAGATGGCAGGCAAGAGCTCGACAATTTTGTGATAAAATATGCAATTTCTGAATGTAGAACTTTTGAGTCATAAAAACACCTGCTAGGCCTGAAAGAGATCAAAGCCTCAGCCAAGAAAAAGTAACGCAAAAGTAACTAAAAAGTAACGTAAGCATTACTTTCCATGAAAAGTAACTAAGTAACGCAATTAGTTACTTTTTTGGGGAGTAACTTAATATTGTAATGCATTACTTTTAAAAGTAACTTTCCACAACACTGGTAACAACATAAACAAATGGCTTTCGTGGAACAAACATAAGTTCGGGTAAACTCAGCTAAAAATAGAGTCCTTTAAGAGTCGTTTATTTCTGATTACAAGCAAAATAAACAACTAGTTGATTACCGTAGTCCATATTTCATAGCTAAAGCGTATAAAAAAGACACTGGGCTAACAGTACTGTGTAAACTGTGTACTATAATGTATACAATGTTAACTACAAACCGGCTGCCAAACCTCCCTTCACATAGCAGTGTTCCATGATCGCCATCTCCCATCATCTTTAGGAAACCAAAACATTTTTATTTTTGACAAGGTATTTGTTCCACGGCAAGCGCCACCTACTATTGGCTTCAAAAAAGCTCTTCACAAACCTATGGGTGATGCCACGGAAACTACGTCCATATGGTTTAGTCCACAAAAGCCATTTGTTTATGTTGTTGCTACTGATGAAACCGCCTATAGCCTGGTTGCTAGATGTTGCTAGGTGTTGTCAGTCTCTATACATTGTTAACTCTGTATCTAAGGTATTCTAGCTTGTAACGAGGGTATTTTAACTGGTGGCTAGATGTTGCTAGGGTGTTTTAGCTGATCACTTGGGTGATCCATTTGGTTGCTAAGAAATGGTTAGGTTTATAAAGAGGCACTGTGCAACTTTTAAAAGGTTCTCTTGACAGAAATGCAATATAATATACATAACTATATTATTATCAGTGGTATAAAATTAGCCCTCAGCTAAAAACCAGAACCAAGTACCTAAACAGTTCCACATCCAAATGTCATTGAATATTTTTTCCAGGAAGTTTTAGGTTTCTTTACAATAGTAAAACATGTTGTCACATCACACGACTTTACCTGTATTCCACAGAGTTTAGCAGCTATGTATTACCTGGCTCAGGTAACCACAGCAGGTGCTGCTGTAGTGAGCTGGAGGATCAGGTGAAGCCCTGTGTGTGTCATTACCATAGTTCTCAACAGACCCCACGGATCGCCTGAAACCAGACACAAAGCCAATCTGAGCAAACAAGCACACTCACACTAACATTGTTTAGCTAAGGCATTAAACAAACAGTGGGTTGCTTCCTAATGGCGAACTCAAACCTTTTAGGCCAAGGTGTGTTTGTTCACATACTGTATTTCTCAATGAGCTAAGTGTTATGCAGACATCTTTTTATCTACTAGTTCAGCTTTGATAATATTTTGGTTTCTTTTTGTCTGGAATTTAAAAAATTCTCACTAACACACCTTTTTACGATCCACTGTCAACAGCCGTTTCTCAAGCCTTTTAAACAAAAGAGCACACCTGAGCCAGGTGTAATAAACCATCAAAGAGACGAATCATGATGACATCACTTTGGTCTCTTTTCTGGTGGTGGTAAAACAAAGCATGTTCTCTGACAGATGTTCCTGGGTGTTGGTTGAACAGTGAACACCTCTGTGACTGAACCTTTACTGGAGATCCAGTGTTTGTTTAAAGGTCATGACCCCCCCTTCAGGGACCCCATCAGCCAGGGCACCTTTCAAATGACCTCTCTTTAACCAAAGTATGACTCATACATGCAAAACATACATATTTCCGGTATGTGCTTACTTTATGAATCCCCATTTAACTATGGAAATTTCCCTTGTAAATGCGGAAAGCATTTACTAAGGAAGTGAACAGACAAAACTAACACTTTCCAAACGGCCTTTTGCTGCATATCCAGACATCCACTAATATGATAGTGGACATTAGGTCAGGTTTTTTTTAACGTTTTCCTTTAAACTGGCCAGTCTACATTTCAAAGGTGACTCATGTTAAGGAAGTGCAAAATTTGTGGAGTTAATCACACGTTAACGCTATGTGACAGTCATAATGGTAACAAAAACTTTAACTTCCACATTACACAGGATAACCTACTTTAAAAATACAGGAGCGATTAAGAAATCCGTTGTGAAACTTCCCCTATATTATGGAAAGTAACAGATGTGGAAAGAAACTGAGGTCATATTTAAACAGTCAAGTATAGTTTATGTAATTAGCAGACAGTTTTATCCAAACACAATTACATTGCATTCAATCTACACATTATTTTTTGAATCAGCACAGTTCTCTGGAGTTTAAACCAATGATCTTTACTTTACTAACTGGGCTACTAAATGCTAATTATTAACAGTTAAGCTAAAATATTTCAAGAGGAACATACTTGTAAAGTGTATATCTATCGTTTCACAAATACAGATTGTGGAAGTTAGTTGAGTTTCACTATAGTTAGAGATTGTGGTGACTATGGGATGATCAGAAAGCTGGGAGGAGTTTCTATACTTATAATGATGTATTAATATCTTCCAATGCCCAGTGAAGAGTCAACATCATTCGACTGGGCAACACAATGCAGTCTTTGAAATCAGATACGTGCATTTATTCCTCAATGAATGGCATTCACAAACCTCAGTGAGGTTCAGCTTGACTCTGTTAAACCTCCTACAGAGGATCCAGACCATTGTTTTACTTCCTCTTCTTTTAAACAGGAAAAATATCCCAAAACTCTTTGGTTATTTAATGCTAGAATAAACTTGAGTTCACACTTTGGACTCATTGTCCAGCATTACAGTCCTCTACTGAAGTGTGACTACATACAAAATCTCTAAAACAGAGTCCAAAGGCCGAAAGTATGAACATTGTGGTTTAATGTCAATGACAAATATCAAATACACATTAATACAAACAAACAGCAAGTAAGCTAAATTAACTTGTGTTTATCGACTCTGTGTTCAGCACGTCAAGCTCCAAAAAAAGCTTTAGCAGCCATATGTGGTAACTGTAATCATTGTCATCCATTTGGTCTTCTTTTTCTTTTCTAGACATGACTCAGAACAGCGCCACCACATTCAGATAAAAGCCTGATTCTCTAGGCTTAATTATCAGCTCAAGTTTGAAGCTGACAGCACCGCAACTATAAATAAGTTATGTGCAGATTTCTCAAGAAAAAAACTTTGAAAAAATAAAGTGACATGTTGAAAAGTAAAGTGTTTCATTCGAAGAGCCATTAAAGTTTTTAGAAGTGTGGAAAAGCAAAACAGTTTGACATGTTATTCTTTAAACTGCAAACAAAATCTTAATGAAAGTATACAGCAGCAGGAGGACAGAAGAGGAAATCTGCACAGTTTTAATTTTCATAAAAAAATAGCCTTTGTTATTCTAAAATGATTTTACAATAATGTTATATACAGTAGCCCTTCTAGATTGCTTTGGGCATAAGAAAAAAAATGTACAAAGTAAATCGGTTTAGAGTCTTTTCAGTTTTTTCTCGTATCACCGTATCAAATAAGCAAGTGCAGCTCCAAAAGTAGCCACACTACCAATGGCCATCAATGTGTTTCTCACCGCTGCTTCTGTATCTGGGACATGAAAAAAATCCACAAAGCCATCCTAAAAAGAAAAGACATCAAAATTAGAACAATTCAGAAAGCTTTAGGTGAAAAGCTTTTAGGTTACTCAATCCAAACATCCACACTTTATGACTTTTGTTCACTGAACACAAACTCACCCATGATTTGTTTCTGAGCAACCAGTCTTTTTGGTCTGTGAGAAGATAAGAGGAGATCCTTTCACCCACCAAGCTCACACAGTGACTTCGCCCTCTGTCGTTCAGGTGCTTAGACAAAACTGCCCCAAACGCCAGCAGGCTGGAAATACGACCCCAGTTTGTGATGCCGTCGCTGAAGAGCTCCTTTGCCACTGTCGTGACGAAGCTCATGTCGTCTGTCTCATCCAGATTTAGACGAGAAATCATACCTGAGAGAATCAAACGTTAATATCATATCGGCCACACATGATCATGCTTGAATGCTAAGCTTCGTAATACATGGCATAAAGTGGCGCAACCTGTCAGGCCAGGTGCGCCCATGGGTGAGGCTACAGCATGCCACAGGTTTTATTTTATTCAAATGTTTAACACACTCTCATGAATCCCTAAAGTAATGACATGAAAGCGAAAGACGGCGCAACTGCTGTGTGGCATATTTGTTGAAAGGAAGCAAAAAGCATAAGCCATTTACCATTATAAGTGATTTCGTGCTTCAAAACCAAACTGTCCACGACCCTCTTCATCGTTGAAACGACCTGTTTTTTCACACATTTTGAATGAGAAAGTCCAGCAAATTGTTTAAAGAAACAGTCAATAATTTCTCGCGTATCCATCTCCAGGGCTGAATAGTCATCGATTTCTTCGCAGTCCGAAACGGGCGTGGACGGTACTGAGCCCTGAAGGTCGCAGCTTATAAGCTGGTTCTGGTTTGCTGGTATTGCTAGTGGTTTGCGAGCAATCCCGCTCGCGTTAAAAGCTGTTATTCCGATGCATGGCCAAAATCCGTTGCCGTTGGAAACTTTACCTCCATGGTCCATTTTGATCATTCACACAAATGCCTATAATCCAATTTATTAACGATGCAATAGGAAAATGTCGCCCTTTTAAATGTAAATTTAACGCAAATGATCCTCTACAGTTTCCTTATTAAATGCTGTAGTGTTGACTAGTCTCAAAGGCTTATATCTCTTTTAGGAGGGCGGACTTTTTGTCTGACCAATCACAAACGTTTCACGTTCGAAACGATGTAAAGCGAAACGGAAATACGTTTTCTATACCTTTTAGAACAACAATCGCTCGTTCTGCACGTAATGTGCGTAAATTACGTGAAGAGCCTTTAAACAAACCTGCATAGTTTTGAATCGCTAGGGTAATGTGAAATACACTTTATTTAATGGAAAAGATAAACAGATGCAATGTTTGGGTTGAAAAACACATCCCGAGTCAGAATCCATTCACTTCCGCGTGAGTGAAGCGCTCCCCCTAGTGACAGAAATTGAAAACGTTTATTTTAATGAATAATTGTATTGTTTGTTTGATCAACTCTGCCCAACCACCCACAGAAAACTATACAGTACATAATGACAACAATTTGATGAAATACACAAGTTAGAATAGTCGCAGTTGCCATTCAGTGCTTCTGCTGTTAATGTAAAACTTTATTTAAGGTTCAGACATTTCTCCAACATTCATTTATATAACATCCATCTTTGCCTCAGTTATATTTTCATGTAAATATATTTTTTAACAGGGGGCAGATGACACATTTCCTTTATAAGCAAAACACCTGAAATAATCATGTATTTGAAAGAATACAATTAAACACTAAATGCTTCATGATGTACTTTATAAATCATGAATGCATGATTTACATCCCAATGCATGAATACATTTGTGTGTCTATGTACATAGAGCTTTGAGGTTTAATGTTTGGTGTTAATGTGTAGTTTGAATAAATATCACATTGCAGTGTAGTTGGAGGCTGTACTTTATGTGAGTTGTCTAAATTAAATCAAACCAATAAAAACATTATCACAATACAAGAATCTTTAGCCTCCCTATTTACACAAGGTTCGTATATTAGAACTGATATTCTTCTCAATATTTTATATTACAAAATAGAGAGAGAAAACAAAAGATTCAGACACACTATATTAACAAAAGAAAGATCAAACACAAACTAAAAACATAAAAAACATGTTCTAAAGACAACTCAAACAGATAATACAAGACGAAATGCACAAATATGACACCAAAACAGTTTAACTATTTACAATTTGGCTGCAGCACAAAATAAGATTATCTCCTAGCATTGTGCAATAACGCTTTCCCTAAACTAAAGGAAACATTATACATCCACACATACCATCAAGTCACAAATACTAAGTGCAAGACCATATTTCCCTGATGTATTGCCAACTGCTATCAGCACCACAACCTTCTTTAAAAACACATTCAATCCTTTGCATGTTAGTTCCCTTTTATAGTGAGTATATATTTATTTTTGTATTTTACAAGGCTAAGCACGTTTTTACTTAATCATCAGCTCACATGTAAATGAGTATGTGGTTGTAGAAAAGGCTCACTTTTTCCATTGGGCTATGCAAATGCTGGCTCACACAAAGTTTCAGAATCTACCGGTCAACGTAATGTTTGGGAATTCTAGCACAGATTTTTCATACAATACGTCATATAGCCTGGACTAAATGAGATGTTAAGCATTACAATAAATTTAAAAAATTGAATTTAAAACATTTTTGAAAAGTTTACAATTCAAACCCTCCAGAGAAGTTACGGGTAAAGACTAACGCTTTAAAAGCTGGACCATAGGATGTTATATCAGGTGGGATTATTAGTAGATCTTGTGACAGTTTCTAACCCTTTCATCCCGTAATAATAATCTGAATGATAAAACTCAAGTATTTAAAGTATAAAAGCAAATTGTGGGTAATATTTTCCAAAGATTTTAGGTTATTTGACTTTTAAATATGTAATTTTCATGCATTTAAGTGAAACGCATTACTATTCAGATCTGAAATACTGCACCAAAGATGCTGCTCATTCTGCAAATTTTAATCTGCACCCTATTCCCAAGAAAACACACTCACTGAGCCTTCATTTACATACATACAACCACATAGACTAAATTTGATCAAACAAACTAGATGAATGCATTCCATTGTCTCTGATGATCATGTGCATCACACTACATAAGCAGTAGTTGTCACAAAATAATCGCACATAAATCCTATTAACATATACACTGTTGATAGTTTAAATTAGAATTGATGCCCAGTTTCAATGTAGTAACTAGCTTAGAACATACCTGAACAGTTTAGAGAGCAAAAAACTTTCTTGCAGGTGAAAATGGGAGTTTTAGGCCTCAAAAAACAAAACAAAAAACAGATAAAATGCGATGATTAGATTAGTTTTATAATCCCCTTGCATGTATGCAACAAATAGTTCTGCTAATGGCTGTTATCAGTGAATGACAACAATATGTTTACAACATTAACTTAATCAAGTTGTTTGAAATCACTTGATGAATTAAGGCAGAGGATGTTAAACAATTTCAGTGAGTAAGGGGCTGTTTTTACTTCAACTGAACCATAAAAAAAAATGCGAGAGGCAGAGGAACGGAAAAAGGCTAGAAAGCTATCCATCTGCTTATAACCAGTATTGATCTGAGCAATTGTATACAGTCAATATAAAGAAATTCTTAGAAAACATTCATTCTTTGTCAAGTGTTGCCGTAAATGAATAGAGGGCTGCTAAAACATCTAGAACCAATGGCTCTCACGTACTGTCTATATAAAACAAAGCATTTAAAACCATCTTAAATCATTTTAATTAAATAATCATTTGTTGTGAATTTTTTGACACATTAAAAACCACCTAACATGATTTTGTTCTTTTTAATCGCTGATGTACAGGGTACACAGAGTAAAGTGCATCATGCTCCACTAGGGCCTGCAGTACTGAGGGTTTAGTTTTTCCCTACCCCATCCACCTTATTTTTGACGTAAATGTGGGCGCCGCCATATTTGAGCTCTTTTGTGTAAGACTTCCGGTGAGCCACTAAAGCTAATGGTAGTCGTATTACGAGTGACACGTGTGTGCCTTTTGACTGGCTAGTTAAATATTAATTATGTAATCAAGAAAGTCAGGCATGAATAGTGCAGTTAGGGGATGAGATAATAGCTGGTACAAACGCAGTAAATCTCTACAAAACATTTGCTTTGACCATAATTCAGAGCTGAAGGTGGATGTGGCACACCTTTGATCTGTATCCACATAGCAATCTAGTAAATCCTTTCATAGCAACTAAAAAAAATATATATGCTGATTTAGCCGATTTATATTCTGCTGTCCTATATTACAAAAAAAAATGCATAAATTACAGTCCATATAGAATATAAACTGCTTATTAGTTTCAGTTCTTAATGTTTTGCGCATATTTTTGTTTCCTAAATTACCTGTTCATGTCTCCCACTACTGCGTAAAAACATTGTAATAATATTTTGCATATAACGTAAACATTTGATATATTTTGATTCATATAATATATCAGGCCACTTCTTCACTTCATCCTCCCACTGGGTTATACATCACGAGTGTGGTAAATATTTACCATAACTGTAAATCATGTTTTGTGCATGCTCCCACGACACTGTTTTCTACAGGTCTGTCATTGAAACGGAAGTCTCTCACAAAAAAAGAAATACATCAGATCAGTTATTTCAGTGTTCAAAAATATGGTGGATATGGGACACTGAAGAGAATAACAAAGCTGTGTTGGTGAGACCTGCTAAAGTGAAAGGGAAAGGAGAGCAAAACTCTACACCCAAATGAAAACAAATTAAACAAATAACAGACAGCCAGTCCTGGTGAAGCTGGTCTGGTAGGGCTGGGGAGGTTTTGGAAAACATTTTGGAAGTTTGGTATGCGGGTAAACCTATAAGAGATGTTAGCCGGCCAGTTTACTTGTAACCAATGAGGATTTTCTTTGAGGAAGGTCTTGTGGGGTTGGAATGTGATCCCCGGTAACGATGTTCTTGTCTGGACCGGCAGCAGCAGGCAACTGTTTGTTCTTCATCTTTGCCTTGGCCATGTTGTAATCACCAGAGTCAAAATACTTTTGCTGAAGACAAAAGAAATTCAAATGAATAATTTATAGAAATAATATTAAAATTGTGATGATGGGTCAATAAATGTCAAATTTATTCTTGTTTAAAGGGAACATATCATGAAAATCTGACTTTTTCCATGTTTAAGTGCTATAATTGGGTCCCCAGTGCTTCTATCAACATAGGAAAGGCGTAAAATAACAACCCAGTAACTTTTCTCTGCAAGCATGTGAAAAAATAGGCCAATGAAATCTGGTTCCCCTTGTGATGTCAGTAGGGATAATACCGCCCCTAAATCTGCACTATCCAACCATGGCACTGCTATTTAGTGCAGAGATCAACTCACTTTCATTTAAAAAGACACACCCCAAAACGGCACATTTTTGCTCACACCTACAGTGACAAGTGGCAATTTTAACATGCTATAATAAATTATCTGTGGGGTATTTTGAGCTAAAACTTCACATACGTACTCTGGCGACACCAAAGATTTATTTTACATCTTTTAAAAGTTTTGTGAAATGTCCACTTTAATATACTTTGACCACATAGTACAATAATTTACTCATCCTGAAGCCATTTGAGATACACATGTCTGTCATCTTTCAGAGGAACGCAATTTTAGCTATTTTAGAAAATGTTCTGGCTCCTCCAAGCTTTATAACAGTAGAAATCCGGGTCCACGACTTTCAAGACCACAAAATGCACCCATCCTTCACAGAAGTAATCCACACTGCTCCAGGGGGATAAATAAAGGTCTTCTGAGGGTAATCAATGCAATTTTGTAAGAAAATATCCATATTTAAAACTATTTAAACTACAATAACTACCATTAGAAGCCATTTATTAAAGGCAGGGTACATGATTCTTGAAAAACACTTTGGAAAAGGGAGTCGGGCCGAGGACCAAAACACACTTGTAGCCAATCAGCACTAAGGGGCTACTAACCAACAACGTTGCTTGGGTTGCGTATGTGTGGAGCGGGTCTATCAAAACAAGGTACAGAATCTATTGGGGTAGGGGCGTGTTTCTTTATGGCGAGTTCAGACTTCATGATTTTCAAAACTAGTCGGGTCCCCTGTGGTTTCACACTGCGTGATTATCTGGGGAAGCGTTCAGTCGCTGCTGTTTAAGACTGCATGATGGATTGGCGACAGGGGTTTTCATACTGCATGACTTTAACGTAAGAAGAATCGCAGATAACTTTGTACCGGTCCGCAAACTATGTCTCACAACCAAACGCACCCGAGAAGTGACGCGAAGGAAACAACGCAAGGTCACGCGTGCAAGTCCGGAGTTGTCAAGTGACAATGGGATTATTATTAAAAATGGTCACCTGCAAGAGTTTAACATACAAATTGCATGTGCGCTCATTTGCAGCAGAAATAAGAGGAAATAAAGATTATGAAGGAGGAAATGTTTTGAGAGACTCCTCCCCGAACTTCCAGCTGCACTGTATGTTGCTCTCTTATTGGAATGAGGTCTTCGCCAATGTTATTGTCAGTCAAAACACATTTCACACGGCATGATTTTGAATCGCCGACCGGTCCAGATATTTAGCATGCCAAATATCTCACGGGTGTCGGCGACTCGTCTGCGATCCTCTCAGAACGCGTCTTTTATAATTCACACTGTGTGATTGTCACTCGCGTGCACGAGCATCGATTTGCCTGTGATTTCGGGCATTTGTCGGCGATTTCTCAAAACCTGTCGGCGAGTCAAAATCAGGGCTTAAATTGCACAGTCTGAACTCGGCATTAGGTGATATCAAATATCAACATTTAATAGATTATGCACCCCACCTTTAACCCAGTGGAGCCGTTTGGATTACTTCTGTGAAGGATGGATGTACGTATTTGGGCTTGAAAGTCATACACCCCGTTTCTACCAGCATAAAGCCTGGAAGAGCCAGGACATTTTCTAAAATAACTGAAATTGTGTTCGTCTGAAAGATGATGGACATATGCATCTCAGATGGCTTCAGGATTTACATCATTGTAAATCATGGGGTAATTTGCTGAACTATCCCTTTATTACTGTATTTAAAACAAACTAAATGCATGTTAAAATCTTTTATTAACTGCGTTCATTCGACTTACCCCTTTCTGCAGTCTCTTCATCAGAAAGTCAGAGCCACCTGGCTTTTGACCCAAGCTAGGATACTTAGCTTTCAGTTTGGCCTCCTCTGTCCATACAGGGTTTGAGTTTGTGTCCTGTGACTCCTGTGAAAGATGTTTATTGCCATGGTAAGCGAAGATTGGTACATATTCCATATAAAATTATTAATGAATCAGGATAATTCACTAATTTATTCATTTTTTTTTAATTTAAACTGCTGTTTAGACAGGAGACAGAAATTTGTACTTTAACAAAGAGAAGAAAGACAGTCAATCAACATGATTATTAAAAACAAGTCATAAATCTCTCACCCACATTATAAATTACCAACAATAAAACACAACCCATTTAAACGTGTTATTGTTTTTACTGCAGATCCCTACAGGTGTGGTCGCCTTATCAAATTGCAGGGCAAGGAAAGTATGTTTAACATGGTGTTACATTTTCATAATTACATTTTTAAAGACTTTCTGAAAACAGCACAGACACACTTGGATAAGAAAATTAAATCTGATGTTACTTTGCCCACTTGCAAACATATAAAAAACCAAGGCTACTAAAAAAAAAAAAACTTGAAGGTGTAACTAACTACATTTAATTATCTGTCATTATCCTTGTGTTTATTTGCTAGTGTTTGAATTATATGCTGCGTTCCCCTATGCTGAGGACA
The DNA here is from genome assembly GCF_030506205.2 of Paramisgurnus dabryanus. Classification (NCBI taxonomy): domain Eukaryota; kingdom Metazoa; phylum Chordata; class Actinopteri; order Cypriniformes; family Cobitidae; genus Paramisgurnus; species Paramisgurnus dabryanus. Next base: position 15,586,210 of record NC_133349.1, read on the forward strand.
CGTGATGTTTGTTTAAAATAAGACTTGGACAAATGTGCAGAAACAAAGTACAGCCTTAAGAGAGGGCAATGATGTAGACTGCAAAACATATACCTAAAGATGATTCAGTTTATGACTGTATCTGCATATATACAAACTGCTATTCAGCTTGTATGGCTGCAAAATAAGAGTAACTTACAAGTCGGTCGGAGTCTCCTATGCTTTTATATGCAGAATCTAAAGACCAAACCATTTCAACTCAGTTTTTTCAATCAACTTTAAGATTTTCAACCCACAAGGTCTCAAGAGGGGGTAATTACACTTTAAAAGTTTTAGTTTGTTTAAACACAATATCATACTCAAGATTTTACTTAATTTGAGAGCAGGTTCTGAGTTCCAAGGTTTAATCGTCGTAGACTCGTTGATACATGTTGTATCACGTATGGCAATTTGCTGATTCACTAAGCTCTATGACAAAAAATGTAGGAGTTGCTATAATCAGCACCTGGGGAAAACGCATGCAAGGCTGATGCGCAATGAAATGTACTCTTACAAAGTACCTCCTGATCACTCTTATTAAGAAAACATGACATTTTGCACAGTATTACCAACAAACAGTGCGTTTTATTCAAATGGCATATGGTGTTTAAACACCTCTTTTCTACTAATAATCACTCAATGCTATTGTGTGACAGTTTGGCTTGACAACTTACAAAAAAACATGACAACGGGCGGGCGACCCAGATATTTTCTCTCATACAACTCAACTGTCACTGTCAGGTTAGTGTAGGCGTGACAAAACTCAAACTCGCGGGAGGAACCAATCAAACACTTTTATTTCATGACGTCTGAACTCAGCTACTAATCAAAAAGAGGCTCCTTGCTGCTTGCGAAATTCTCAACTATCCCCTTGTTTAACTCAGTCAGGCAGGTGACAGTCAAATTAAAAAATAGCCAAGATTCAGATATTTTTCTGATAACGGCTTCCAATAAAATGCCAGTAATTTATCTGACATTTTAATAGTAAACTACAGACACCACTAGAGACTGTAGCGCGCGAGGCGCAGCCCCAATCGAATTCCCACCTGAGTCTCGTCCATCTGCTCCGAATGCGTCTCCGTGTCCTGGTTATCTGATGACATGGCCGTTCTGCTTTTGCTGACAAATCAATGAAAGTGTTGAAATGTGAATTTTGCTGTGTATCTGTGCCCGATCCGATCCACCCACGGTGCTCTGTATCAAAATGGCGTCCACTGCAGTGACGTTACATTGTAGGATGGTCACGAACAAGAAAGCCAATAGGAATAAGGTTTGATATGTGATAGACGGTTGAACCAGCCAAGTATATTTTCAATAATGACAATAAATTAACTATGTGACCAATGATCGTCTACAATGCTTTGCGTCCACACGCTCGTATTAAACATAAACAGGGCATTTGTACATGGCAAAACATTTTTTTTATTTTTTTTCTATAAGTATAATAGCCTTGATAAAATTGTTATTTGGGAAAAGCCTATATGCTATATTTGAAACTTAATACATAAGCTTTTCAAAACCAGCACCCATAAGCAACAATAATACGTTTTGGAAATCAGATTATTTAAAACAGTTTTACACCAATGCTTATATAATATTTACATTGCTATTCAGAACCTGACTATATTTAGTGCCTCAGACAAGAGGGGTATTTTATTCATTTACACGGTCAATTACATTGCTTGGAATATTTGTAAACGTAACATTACTTGAAAAGTGCATTAAACGACCCTAAACTGTATTGCACCATCCAAGTGATTTCATCATATAACCATACAAAACGTGTTAAATGGTTAAATGTTTCGCACCACTTTTGGTCTGACGTCACGTGGATACGAATTTAGGGCGGGAGTCTGGTGTTGTAACCGCCGCTGGATGGCGAGCGAGAGCAGAGAGAAAAAGACCGCTGAGAAGAGGCATTTACGTTTTAATTTATTTAACAATTTCTATATACAGTTTTCCATCTGGTAAGAAAATAATTGAAGACCATTTGACGCGTTTATTCTGATTGTAAGGCCATTAACGTTACATTAATAGCGCATTATAATCGCAGACGCGAATTGTTTTCTTTCTAATTAACCTTAGACTTGACTGAAATCCTGTCACAATCATCATGGCATGTGAACATAAACCGTGCTCAGTTAAGGTAAATATGGATTGGATTTGGAGTTACTACTTGAAATTGACAAAATATCACCAACATTATCACTTCTGCCACGTATTTTGCAGGCCTATCCCTGATGTTTAAATACTTTAACGATGTGTTTTTATGTTTTCCAGAGCTGCCAGATGTTGCCAGATGTGGTGACAACAGAAACACAGTCTTTATTGCTTGTGAAGAAACTTCTAGCCATTGCTGTCTCAAGCATCACTTACCTGAGGGGTCTTTTTCCAGAAAAGGCCTATGGAACTAAATATGTTGGAGGTAAATGTAATACATCATATGGACAAAAAGCGACAAAAATCCTCACCCACCAATGGCAAGAGTGTGTGTGTTTTCCAGAGCTTAAAGTGCTGATTTTGCGTGAACAAAGCTGCCCTGGTGCTCAACAGATTGTGCATTGGTATGTACGGTATATGTATGCTTAATATGATCTGTGGAAAAGATTAACTTTTGGTCTAAAAACTAGAAGCAGCACAATATCCCACCTCCATATTTTTAGGTTGCAGGGATGTTTCGATGCACTTCAACAAAGATATGTAAGTATGTCTTTTCATATTTGTATAGTTTTCTGTAATGTTTCTCAGTTATGCATCATCATCACTATTTTTTGACCTTATGCATCTGCTTTGTTTTATCAGCTGCGCATGGTTATTTTATCAGTGAGTATTGACTAAAGGATTAAAAAAAAATATGATTAATTATTTAATAATTATTAAATAATAAAAGTGTATTATTGTTTATATATTAATATTTATGAATAAATCAACTTCTTCTTCTTATAGATTTACTGTGACCCAGAAAATCCACAGGTGATCTGTTTTGACATTATTTAGAAAAATTTCATATACCTCACTTAATCATACTTGGAATGAAATGCAGATACAATCAGTGACGTGTCTGATTTGATCAAATTATTAATGCTTAAAGAGCTGTTTTGCTTAACATTATTTTTTTTTTGAGTTGCAGAAAGTAACTGAATGTTACCAGTTTAAAATCAGATACACAGAGAAGGGACCGCAGATTGACTTTGAGAGGTTGCATATCATTTAGATATGTCTATTTGACTGGTTATCAAAACCTATCAAAATCCTTTTTGAGATCACTAAGTAACCTAATACACTTTTTGTTTAGCTCTTTTGTAAATGTTAATGCGTTCTGTGTTTCCAGCAAAAATGGTCAAAGTTTGACTACAATGGCCGGCGACGACACACAGAAATCTTGTATGCTGCTGGTGCGCAAACTTTACATGCTCATGCAAAATCTCGGCCCGCTCCCTGACAATGTCTGCCTCAGTATGAAACTCTTGTACTATGATCAGGGTAAATCTAAGCTTGCTATTTTACTGTAATGAATTTTTTTTTTACAATTTATTGTAATTGATCTAAAAAAAAACATTTATTGTCACATGTTTGTTATGTTTTTCTGCCATTTTCTTTATTAAGTAGAAGTATTTACAGTATTGTATGTTAAACATGAACACAAACACCCACATTAACTTCACTCATCAATCAAAAATGACTTTCTCAATGCAAACACAGAGGTAACACCAATCAATTGGCGTACTTAAGTTAAAATGGTAAATGACACACAAAACCTTTATTTCAAAATTTTTCAAAATATTCCGCTGTGTATTTGTATTGCAGTGACCCCTCAGGAGTATCAACCACCTGGCTTCAAAGAAGATGACAGTGGGACATTGGTATTTGAAAGGGAATCAATCAAACTGACCATGGGACAGGTGGATACACCTTTTCACAGCCTCAGACTGAATGTCACAACTGAGCGAAAGAGACTTGAGTCGGTAAAATAGGGGATCAAGTTGGCACCTAGCTATCTATCTGTTAAGAAATGACATCAGTGGTGTTAGCGAAATTCATAGTGACAAATGCATGTGCTTATATGTGTAAACAGGTGGATGATGATGTGGAAGTCTGCGGGAGTACCAAATGGCTTTTGAAGTTTGAGGATGAGGCGATGTCCCAGACCACCGTTGAGCAGGTGGGGCCCTTCTAAAAGTTTGTTTTCTATTGAGCTTTTAGCTTTACCTAAACAAAATTTCAGTTCATCTCAAATGTTGGACCTTTTTGCTTACAGGAGGACATGACAAAGAAGAATGTCATCAGTGATGCTGGCATTGAAAACTCAGGTAAATGATCGACTTTGGTTTGCTAGGTAAATGGAATAAAACTAGACACATATAGACACACAGTTGTTAAAGGGATACTTCATCCAAAAAAATGAAAGTTCTGTTAAAGGGACACTCCACTTTTTTTTAAATATGCTCATTTTCCAGTTTCATAAACATTTGATTTTTACCGTTCTGGAATCCACTCAGCCGATCTCCAGGTCTGGCTGTACCACTTTTAGCATAGCTTAGCATAATCTATTGAATCTGATAAGACCATTAGCATTGCGCCCAAAAATGACCAAAGCGTTTCGATATTTTTCCTATTTAAAACTTGACTCTTCTGTAGTTACTTCATGTACTAAGACCGACGGAAAATTAAAAGTCGCGATTTTCTAGGCTGATATGGCAATGATATTACCCAGTGCCTGAAAATAGTCCCAAGGTTACCAAAGGGAGTATTTTCGGCTGCTGCATAATATCTTTGCCCAACGGGAAACATATCGAAACACTTTGGTTATTTTTGAGGGCTATGCTAATGGTCTAATCAGATTCAATAGATTGTGCTAAGCTATGCTAAAAAAGGTACCGCCAGACCTGGAAATTGGCTGAATGGATTCCAAAACAGTAAAACTCAAGTGTTTAACTCTAGGGGAGCTGGAAAAGTGTGTCCTTTTAAGTCAATTTGTCATGTTATTCCAACCCTGTTCTCCTTGCGTAAAAGGAAAAGCAATTACATGCAATCAAAACAAATGGTGTAGAAAAGTAGGAAAATAATGTAGCTTGTTTATGGAACATTTAAACATTTAAAGGTCTTTCAATTACAGAAAGCTCACAACAGGCTCACACAAGTAACAAAGAGGTTCTCATAACAAATAGAAAGGAAAAACTGCAGAATTCACCGCAGGTACAGTAATTCATTAATCTTGTTTAGAAGCATGTGTGTGTAAGTGCACAAGTGAACAAGGTGCGTGAATGTTTTTTCAGATGGACAATCTGGTAAAAAAAACTGCTGATCTTATGAGGGATGCCAGGAAAAGCCAGAGTATACGCAACATTGAACCTCAGGTAGGAATTTGTTTCACATTTATGTATTTATCATGTGCTTAGTGTAGATATTAGTGTGTTTAAAGGCGATGCCATAAAATAAAAAAATGTGTTCCTCAAAAAAGCATTTTTTTTTACCTTTTTATAATCTAAAACAAACTTTTCTCAGCACAAAGAGAACCTTTTGTGAAACAGAAAGGTTCTTTGGATGTTAAAAGTTCTTTATGGAACCAAATGATTTTCCTATTGCATCGTGAAGCACCTTTATTTTTAAGTTATTGTGTTATTTGGAGCAATGCATTACATCTTTCAGTAGTATTCAGCTTAGCTTATTTAGCTTATGGTAATGTGTCATTCAGACAGCTCCTGTCATGTCATTACAACCAGGAAAATGTTGAATTTATTGTGATCATAGTGTTCTTGTTTTGATGAACTGTAGTGAACCGCAGCAAAACGAACTTTCTCTGTTTCTGTAGATCTCCAAGTTTGTGTTTCCATTAAGCCAGGATCCCCAGCCGTCAGCCCCGAAGAGGCGCAAATTCAGTGTACCCAAATAATACCAGTAACACACTCATAATTACTCGTGATATTACGTACATACAGTGACCTACAGACATATGCCTTGTTATTGTAAGTTAATTTGATTCGTTCAGTTGTGAATATGCATTGCAAAAGGTTCTCTCAGACAAAAGGTCATGGTTTAAGTGCACATAACAAAATTAGTGCACAACTTTTTTTTGTTATTGTTAATTGTCCAGACAAACCTCAATAAACATTTCATTTGTGCTTTAAGTGCCAGGAGAGTTTAAGTCAGCATTGCTGGATTTTTGTCACAGCAGTCACCATGTAAAGCTTCTATTCGTCCACTAGATGGCAACAAACACATTAACAAAAATGTATAAATTCTGACCTGATAACATAGAGCTAGTTTGCAAAAAGAAAAATGATTAAATCTTAAAATAACTAATTGACTTTATATTGACTTTATTTTATTATTTTAATTTTATATTTGAAAGTTTACCCACATTAGACTGATTCTGTGAACTTATTTGTGAACTTGACCATTACACACTTAGCTAGACTTTCAGAATGTGCTTTTCATTTGACTCATTGCCCAGCTGTACTAAGAAGTTGGCTGGAGACAAAAGTGTTCCCATTCTAATTCTATATCTCATACTCTCAGTTCCAGATCTGCAATTTCAGGTCTGGATGTGACCTGATCTGTCACTGTGATTAGTGATTTCAGAATCTCTTGAGATGTTAGAGCACTTGCATACTCAAGATGTAGTTGTGCACCCAAGTCTGTTTGACTTAAAACTTTAGTTTGCTTGTTTTGTATGAGAGCAGTTTTTTTGTGTATGAACGCAATATGACCAATCTCATGCTATTTATGGTTATGATCATGTGTTTGGAAAGCAGCAAGCATCCTGTAAAATGCTAGTGGTGCTGTTTGAGTCTAAAGTTTTAGAAGTAAATCCCAAGGACAAAGGCATAATTATTACAGTGAAACTAGAGTCTTTTTTTGGCTGGTAGTACGTGTGGTTGTACTCCCATAGAGTGAACATGAGCAGGGAATGTAAGTGGAATCGTACTCGGACAAAACAATCGAATTGTGTGGTCAGGCTGTACATATGGGGAGGGGTGATATTAACCCTCAGGGCTTCTGAGGGGGAAGCTTCGGACATTTAGCAGGGGATTGTGATCCCCTGACCTTGCCAGAAGGATAGAAAATGTTTTGCTTCTGATTAGCAATTCTTCAGCTTAACAGCTTGGCCAAACTTAAGCCTTTCAACATACTTATACTTAGATTTTTTTATACAAAAGCTTATTAAGTTGTGATTCAAACTGAACACAGCATTTATACAGCTGTCCTAAATTGGTCTTAAAAGTCAAATACTGATATATTCTTTCCCACTGTTCATTTTTTTCATTGCTATTATTAGGTATTTTTACACAGCGTTACAATTTTAAACTTTCATCCCTAAGCGGATTGAAAGTGCAGCAATTGCTGAGAATTCCAAATTTAACCATATTGATTCGCCATATTGAAAATGCATTACAGTGCTGCTTAATTTGGGCTTGGCGTCTCTCCACATGACACATGTGTTCCTTCTGAAATAGCGGTAGCGTACACTTGACCTTGGGCTGGATGTATGTGCCTGTGAGCTGCGGACCATCACTCCTGTCAATGAAGTGTGTATCTGACCTTGGGCTGTAGTTACAGACTTGGCACTGACTAATTTCAGTGCTGGACTTCATATCGACACTGCAGTTGCTAATATGTTGGATGATAAATAACTATTGACTGTGAAGTGAATGGAGCTCCTAGGACAGAGTGGCTCACTAACATGGACCTTGAGTTAAATAGACAAGCTACCCACCCAGAGATCCTAGACCAGTGCTTTCAGTCTCACAGTATGCAATCGGCATGTGAAAAGATAAATATTTTGAGTCTGTATTTATTCGGTAGCACTTCCAATGCAGGCAAAAACTAAAATGGAGATTTGAAATTAAGTGTAGTTGCAGTGATAAGTTCAACATCTCTTACGCAACAAAAGGTCATGGTTAACAATGTTTCTGAGGTTTGAGCTATTCACATGTAAATTCTGAAGCGCAATCGATGACTCATGGACAACAAACCCACTTATGTAATTTGGCCTAAGGTGAAATGTTGGCACCTAAATTTACATATCTGTTTACACAGACAGAAACGGTGCATCTAGATGTGATCAACATTGTATATTATAATAGTACTTGAGTAGCAAAATGAATCCGACTCTTCTTTAGATAAGATGTAGGCGAAAAAAAATCGTATCGGAGAGCCAAGTGCTCAAAAAAAGTCTAGGCACTGCAGATGACAAATTTCATGAATCCTAAATCACGAATCAAGGCACAGCTCGCTGGTATTAAGATGCAGTGTGCGCGTCTGCCCCATAAAGTTTTGAAGTGTGCTGCCAAGTTAACTCCAGGCTCTCAGTCTCACAACATATGCAGAGCGCTGGAGGCAGAGACATTTTTTCCCTCAATCTTTCTTCTCTCCCACATGCCCGGCCCCACAGCGGCTGACTTCTGCCCATTCGAGTGCATGGGTTTTAATCTCATAGGGATATAAGGGCAGTCACTCCACTCTTCTTCACATACCCTCTCCATGGACCATACTGTAGATTTACATTTGTAGCACTGTACAGAGCTCAATACTGCAGAGAAAATCCCATGTCTGTACAGAATTAATGTAAACATGTGTCTTAGGTTAAGTTTTCATGAGCGACTTTCTAAATAAACATTTAACATTTAAAATAATCTGAAATTAAAAAAAAATAACTGTATACTAATAACATGGTTGTGAGCCAGTCCGTGAAAACCAAGCTAATATTTTTTTATGACTTACTGTTTTCTACATAAAATTATGCTACATAATAAAAATAAATTCTGCGAAAATTTAATCTTGATATCTTTCAAGTATATTGAAATTAAAGTAAAGTCAAACATTTTTAATCTCATTTTACCCTGGATTTCACAGACAGAAATGTATTGCGTCTTTGTTTGAAACTTTTTTCTTTTGTCTTTTTTAACTTTTTTAAATTGTGTTATAGGCCATATATAATCTATATATATATATCTTGCATTGCTAAATTTAAATTCAAGAAGTCACACTGCTCAGCAAATCCTCTTAAACTTTCACTGGGGTTTTGTTGGGGAGGAGAGATGCAAGAAGAACGATGTAACTGATATCTCAATCATTTGAGTAATTTTTCTTAGCAGTGGCCATAAGCAAGGAAAGGGCCTTTGTCCTAGCTTGGCTTTCATTTCCAGCACTGCAGGAATTGTGATGACTGTGCCTCGGGGCAACAGAGGCACCTTAAGGAGCCCCACCTTTAAATCCAGTGTGCTGTGACTCCAACCGTGACCCCTAGCTGCAGGGATCCCTCAGGCCAGATTTAAACGAGCTCCCGCAGGTCCTTCTCCATCCCTCGCTGTTCTTCAGAAAGCGCTTGCTGAATCGCTGCAGCTTGGCTTTCTTGGTTGTTCTGATTTGTATAACAGTAAAAAAAATTGCTGGTAAATGGTATCGAAATAAACGGTTAATCGTGTGTGGCTGCTCGCATATGCAGGAAGATGTGTGGGAAATTAGATGTGACATTTTGAGTGCTGGAGAAACGAAATTTCACATGGCGTGGGGGAACTGGCCACAGAATTCCTGGGAATTCTGGAGTTCAAAACAATTGAACGCCGATTCTCTGTTGTTTTTAAAATTGCCCCTCGGATCTAAAAAGGAACTGTAGATTTTGTGACCAAATAGACCCAGCTGTCTATTTACCATTGTTTCAGTCTTCTTCCTCTTCTTTTTCCTACCGTCTCACTATCATTACCACTATTATGGAGGCCGTGAGAGACGCAAGGCGAAAGAGGCATACAATATCAGGTATTGATCCACACCCATCACCACACAGAGAAAAAACCTGGGTTCAGGGGCTGCACAATTCAGACTGGACAGTGCGATCGATAGGATGCTCTATCAGCTGTTACCATGGCAACTCACAGAGCAAGGACAGAGCCCCGCCGTTTATTTACACCTGTCTCTTGCTTTACTCCCAGCCACCTTTTGCTGGTTAAAGTGCCATTTATGAAAATGCCAAGTATTATTTTTCTAAATCATATGCAGTTTATACTGCGTGTACGCATTTACATTTAAACAATAAAATGTAATCTTAATTTTCCAAAACAATAAATTGCCACTATTTGCCTCTCTTTGCACAAGTGTACCACGGTTTACTTTGCATTGACCCCAATTTGCAGGTCAAGCAAACATGTTCAATGCTGTGGCCGTTAACTTGATGAGGTCATAAAAGAACGAGCTAAAGCCTTTTTCAATGAGCGAACAAAACAGCAACAAAGAGAGGATCAGCAGACAACTTAACCAATACAACTTACAAGAAATCCTCTTATCTACATGAATATGGATTGCAAAAAACTTAACATGTGCACAAGTGTTTTTACGTCACGTCACATCAAATTGATATATAATGAAGTACAATTAACCTGGGCACGTTAGCGCCTCTTAAAAGCTCTTTAAAAGATTTATATCTTTAAAAAAGCCCTGCTCCATTTAAAGATAGTGTGTGTGTATGAGAGAGAGAGAGAGTCAGAGATGCAAAGGCTTTAGTTTAGTAAGATTGTGTGTTTTGAGCTGCAACAAAAAGACTGAGATCTTTCACCTCTGCAGTGTTTGTATCTGTCCAAACGTGTAAGCATTGCTGAGTACATTTTGAACTCACTATACCAGCGCTAAGAATCGAGGTGAGCCCCATAACCTTGCACACATACACAGCACTGACGGTCGGTGCTCTCCCTACCCCCTTCAATCAATGGTAGTTTCATGTGGCCTCCGAGCCCTGCAGTGACGTGTACATGTGTGTGCGTGAGTGACCTATTGATTTATCGACTGTCTGGCTCAGTCCGACCCATGGTACTGGACAGCCTGAAGCTGTGGAGCGTTGGACCTGTGCAAGCCCTTGTGCAAGTTGCTGGGGTCTGTACACACTGCATTAACTGTAGCAGTGCGTACTATTAGTATTACGATAGCTGGAATGTTAAACGGCATAGGTTTGATCTCTTAAATCTATCGGTTGATAGACTGAATGCACTGTACGTTTACAAACGCATCAATTATAACATATAAATGAAAACTACATGGCTGACCAAAGTTAGTCACTATCCCATAATGTGGGGTCTCTGTGTGTGCACCAGGCCTTCAGGACCATTTCTTTCTCTAATTAATGCTTTTATCCACATCCCACCTCAAGCTCCACACCTTCACTCGCATGTATACATACACACTAAGACACCCCCCCGAGAAGGGAAAAGAGTGGCGTGTGTCCAGCTGTCCTCCACCCCACCCCGTTCCCTGCCTTTTCACCGGTCAGTGTAGGCAGATTGAGGGGGCCTAAGGGTGTGCGCGTGTGTTAGGGGAGGTACCATTAGCACAGAACTGGTAGCAGCTGGCCTGAAAGAAGGGATTTAGTGTCACTGACCTGGCCATAGTGTCCAGCTGAGGGTCACTCATCTGCCCTCCTTCGGGCACGTGCTGACCGGCCATCTGTGTGTGCGTGTGTACAGAGCTCTCTCTTCTATAGGATTTCATCAATGGAGCGACAGTTGCTTGATCTTTGAGCATTTCTGTGACAGATGAAGCAGCTGGCCTGTTTGCACACATAAAACGTTTTATTTTTTTTACAGGAACGCCATTAGAGGTGGTATTATGTCATCCGATCACAATTAAACCCTGATATGCCATCCCTGTTGAGAAATTATGATTCAACTCCTCCGGGATGATGTCATGCTGAATGAGTGAATTTCGTCACATTTCCCTCTATACGTGGGGTGCTGCATGTCCTGATCATGGCACAGATCAAACACTGCATCTGCAGACACCCGTCCCTTCTTTTAATCTCTTCCTCGCTTCTATTCTTCTACCCCCCTTTTGCCATAACCCTGACGTGCTGCCTCGAACTGTTTAAGGTGATTGGATCGTGCCCATCCTCCCTTTTTGGTCAGCTGAGGTCAGAGGTCAGTGACCTTTGCCTGATTGGACGAAATGGAATGGTCATCTTGCCCTTTGTTGTCATTCAAGGGATAACAAAGGAAGAGATTTCACCGTCAAAAGTGCACGTGCACAGAAGTATGTCATTTATTTATCCCGCGACCGCTAACGTGCTACGTTTTTGTACTGGGGCGCTCATTGTACCAATGTTCATCTTTGCATATTCAACCACACCCGTTGCATGTGTGCACATGCACAGATGCCTTTTTAGTGTATATAAATATAATTTTTGCAAAAATGTACCAGATCGCTGTAATTCTGAGAATATAGATTTACGTATATTGGAGTGTGTGCAATATCTGTGATGGCCTCTGGTCTTTGACCTCTGACTAGTAGGCCGCCGTTGCTAGGTGACTGGTGCCTTTCTGACTGAGGTTTTGGTTGTGGGGTGACAGTCTAAAGGAGGGGGTCAGGGGACAGTGGTCACTCTAAACCTCCCGAGGGACACCCACACACGCCACACTCGGAGAGAGCTGTGAGCTGAAACACAAGCTCGCATCAGTGCCAGAAATGTGATACGGCCATATCAGAGATTTCTGGTATATGGCATTTAGGGTTCTTCTAGTAGTCATTAATAATTCTAAGCACATAAATGCGAATGAAGCAACAGCGTATGTTTTAAAATTAATAGGCTTTCCTTGAAAACCACCTTAATACAAGCATGCTTGGTTTATCTTCAAGGAAATATACAGGATAGTTTTTGATCTGTCAAAATCACATCATAGCATGCAAACAGCTATAGTTGTGGTGTTGATGCAAAAATTAAAAGCAACGATAAAAGGCAAGACTGCAGGTCTGTAGACTGTCAGCTTTAAAAGGCCACTCACTGTTTGTGTGTGTGTTTAATATTTTTCCACCAACGCTTTCATCTGTGTGGGAATTCTCTTTATCCTTTGCCATTTTTCCCTTTCCTCCTTGTTGGATGGAAGGCCATTTGTATTAGAAGACCTTAGCCTACAGCAAGGAACACAATATTCACGAAAAGATATTTTTACTCTGGGTGTTGATGTTGGAATACAAAGTGACGTCTATGTGCTTTGAAACCAGAAAACAAATCATTCCCTTCGTGTTTGCAGAGAACTGAAATGTAATAAACAACTCTCGAAACTTAAAGACCTTTTATGAAATAATGTTTCTGATATTCTTCTTTAAAATACTAGCAGCATACTGGCGTTGAGAGGCATGAATGTTTTGGAAAATTACTAAACACACTGAAATAAAATTGGTCTTTCTTTCTGGATGTAATATTTTTAGCTTTCACTTAAATTTGTGTATGTGTGTGTGTGTGTGTGTGTGTGTGTGTGTGTGTGTGTGTGTGTCAAAGAAAGGGGAGGGAGACTGAGATGGTATCAATCGCAAGGCCATTGAACGTATTGATTAGTTACCTTTCTTATTAACATGCTGATTAAAAAGAGCAGGAACAGAAACAGAGCCGAGCCACACACACACTGAGACAGGGAAGACACCACATCGCCGGATAGGAAAGAAGCAATGAAAAGAGGAAAAATCGTATGGATTAAGTAGGGGATACAGGACACGGAGGGATTCACAAAATGGAGAAAAGCGGTGGGATTTCTATGGTTTGGAGAACACTGACTGATGATTAAAAGAAGATAAGACGGAGGTTGCGGACCATAACACCCGCAGAGAAAAAGGAAAAGAGAGAACGAGAAAGAAAGAGGGGGAAAATTAAAAAAGCGAGAGGGGCAGGGAAAAGGATGCTAGCCGACTGCATGGCAAACCCTCCACCCACCCACAGAGCTTCTATTAGGACTGGATATGCCATTGCCAAGGCTATTATAAACACATAAACAATGCTGTGAGACCTCTCATACACAGATGTGTTTAAAGATGTTGACTGTTTTGCATGAACCAAAATAGCATATGATTGTGTTTGCATAGATGTGTATTTAATTTGTTAATTTACATTATTGCATGCAAGTAGAGCACTGGTGTTGTTGTGTGCTTTATAATTAAACATAAATAGGAGGAAGCATCAGTCATGTCAAGTGCTTGTATGTTTGTTATTTTGTCCGTAATTCATTCTTTGGATTAGGAGGCATGATTTTTAGCACTGGTTTAGGTTGGAATTGGATGCTGCAGTAACTGGTTTTGACGTCTGCAGTTACTGAGGTCATCATTTGATTAAAAAACCGACACCACAGCTTAAATAACAAATTTTTAAGACTAGAATTTTTAAAATAATTTGTTTATAAAGATTATAGAAATTGTGTATATTAAATTACTATTAAAAAAAATATATATATGTATATATTTTGTCCTTTACGAATTAATCTGAATTGCATCATCTTGCAGCACTTTTGTTTAACTTTAAACGATAAAATCTTGGCATCAGAAATCTATGTTAATGTCAAATTTAATTTGCTTTAGATAAATTTCACCGCTCTGTATTGCATATAATATGTTAAAATATAGGCGAATTGCTATGATTACTAATTTAAATGAAACGTATAGTACTACATACATGGACAGATATTAGACTAAGATTGCTAATAATTCACAATGGTAATGGTAGGTTGCCATCATGCATGTTGGCAACACGCCCACGTTTTCCAATCAATAAACAGAAGCAAATAGACGGGCGCGCGCCTGTTTGAATGCGGTTGAACAGTTGCTGTGGCACAGGGGTTAAATCGTAAAATCATAGGAAAGATTTTCTTTTAACACTACGGCTGAGTTTGAGAAAGCGACTGCATGGTGAAACGTTACTGAATGCTGTAAATGATCATGACCTTGACAGTAGGCCTAATCCACCAGATTCCCAGAGTACAGTGTTGTTTTAATATTTGTGAATTATTTTAGAATTGCTCTAAAACACTTATCTTTATATACATAACTTTATATAAAAATACATATAATGATATATGTATATATTTATTTGAAAATTTGGATTTTTGTGAAAATTATTATTATTTTACACTAAACAGCATAATTCTTACAGTGTAAGCATTTTTATATGTAGGTTATATGAAGGGCATTTAAACTCATGTAGCAAATTATTATTATTATTATTATTATATAATAACGCAATGATAAGTTCAACAGATAGACTGCTTTATTTGACTTTGAATGCGTTGCATGATGATTTCCTATAGGTTCTACTTTAAGATGCATTTACACAGACTTTGTTATAATTTTTATTTTCACAGTGCAAAAATTTGATGATGATTTGAAAAATATTTAGCACCTGTTCTTTCGAAGAACTACTTGGATTTAAGCCAAAAACTTAAAAACGCCAAAAATAACAGAATGTTTAAAGAGCAGGACAATGAGGTTCCTGAGTTACTCATATTAATAAATATTATGCTTTATGTTATTTTAACATACTTTATCAGACAATAAAATAAAAAAATAAATTAGATAAAAAAACAACAAAACTAGAGACGTCTAATATAGGTTTTTTTTTAAATAATTTTGCACTAGAGCATTGTATAATCGTATACAGTATTGAGTACAGTCAGGTAGCCTACATGTTTTATTTTGATGTGATTTTCTTTATTTTTTCATGGGCCTGCTCTCTGAGAGGTTCGGCCATGTTAATTGAGTTATTGACTTTCCTTATCGATCGACTTCTTTTTATTATTCACCAAGCGTTCTATTATTTTTGGACGAAATTAATTTGTTTTAAACTCTTTATTTTTCAGATTGGAATGTGATGTTTAGGCGGTGGGGTATATTATTTCTAGTGAAACTAGAGGTCCAAAATATACAAATTGATACGAAATATAAACACTGAAATAGGAGGAAAAACAAACTCACTTGACGCTATTATTTTTTAAAATACAGAAAGCATAACATTTTAAATAAATAATAAACAGCGGGGCTCACAGTTGTATTGACGAAAATATTTTTTAAATAAGTAGATACATTTACTTAGGAGAGGTAAACTGTAGCCAAATATATTCTTTGTTGTTTATTTTTTATTAACATTATTGTCGTTTGCAGCATTTTTTCATTTCACAAAATGTTTTGAAGGACGCATCAGTGTGGTGTAGCAGATTTATGTACAGTTGCTTTTATTTGTTATATTACTAATCATTTTACTAAGGGCTAAATATATATACATATCAGGCTAAATAATTTTATAGGCTATGATAAAGCTACATCCTTCTCCGAAATAAAGGATAAATCTGGATACACACGAAAAAGTGTGTTCAGTAATGAAGTATTTTACAAGCACTACACTTAACAATAGCCTACATTTATAAAACAATATAATTCAATATTTTTATTGCCACAGTAACACTACAAGGCCCACTGAGCTGTAAATTTCTATAATTTTCTATAAATGTCTCTATGAATATTTTTTAAATAATTATCACAGTTTACAAAAACAAAATTGTTAATTTACTTTTGTTTGCTGTATTAAAACGTTATTCTTATTTCCAAACATTGTGGTTTTTAAATACACACAATAAGATATTTTGTTTGTAAATGTTATCTCCGTCTTTTTGAGGCTAATCGGTAAGCCAAAAATATCAAAATAATGGTAATAGGATCTGGCTATACTATATAGCAATGACATTTTACATGTTGTGTATTGGCTGGAATTATGGTCGTTATCCTTATGGTTATTTGGTGAGCCTAAAATTATTTGGCTTCATATAGGAATAATTTGAAGATTTAGATTTATTGCAAATGACGTATAAATCATTCTTTCTTTTCAAAAGTTAATGTTATTTCACTTTCAGTTTCATACGTTCAGAAAACATAAAACGTATTCTATCAATGAAATGTAATCAATAATAGGCTTATAAACACTGCCTATATCAAACCTCAGAGACAAAATATACAATGTGAAGGAGTTAAAATCAGTAAGAATTTAATTACAATACTCACAGTCATCACACAATCTCAAAATCTGTCTATTTGGCTGTGTGCATTTAGTTTAATGTACGTGTTAACCTGCAGGCCTCTTGATACACGCCACTCGGGAGGATTACGTGGCTCGACCAAAGGCTCAAAGAACTCAATAGACAGGTATAAATAATTTACTAACTCGCTAGCCGCTGTTTTGATTTCCACGGCTTGTTTTGAACAGTGTTTGATCATTGATATGTGTCACAAACGAATAGAAGAGAACAAGATGAGAAAAGCCCATTCTGACATGCTTTACAAGTTGCTGGACTAGCTCACAAAAGCTCTAACTTAGGCAAATAAATATAATGTAAGTCAACACGAATCTTAGATTAAAATGGGGAAAACATAATAAGGGTGAAACTATAATAAGCAGCTTCCCATAGCGACCTACAGACTGTGACAATGAAATCAGGATATTTATTTACATTTATGCATTTGGCAAACGCCTTTATTCAAAGTATCTGACTGTGCATTGGTTACAGTTTTCGTTTTGTGTGTTACTAAGAATCGAACTCATGAGCTTTGTGCTGATAACGGGATACTCAAACTCCATTTAGGAACATTTCACGATTCTGATAATTCTGAGTTTTGTTAACGTATTGTTATTTATTTATTTTTTCATTAAAGTGCATTCAAGTTTGTGAAATTAAATGCCATTTGTTTTATTTAATGGTCAAATAATTAAAAGGTTTAGAAGAAACGTTTTTTTTCTTCAGAATCTGAAAGGATGTGAAGGTTTCCCCTCTCGATTTAAGTCTTTTTATTTGAGTGTTGTCTTCTTCACTCGAGCTCTCCATCCGCAGTGAGTGATCTTTCACCTCGACCCTCAAAGAAACCTTTTTTTTTTGCGGTAAGAGCTGACCATTTTACCTCCAGTCACACAAACTACACACACACATACACACTGACACACACCTCCCTCCCCCAGCCCTGCACGGCGCGGATCGATAGTGTAGCATCTGCTGCTGGAAGACAGCGGTCCCACATCGCACTGGAAAATTTTTCAAGCGCTAGAATTGCTCGTCTCTAAAAATTAAGCTGACAGATAGATATGATTAATATTCCGTGTTTCACACACCGAACCCACTCCCGTCTTTCTTTCTCCCTGTGTACCTCCCTCTCTCTGACACATTAAACGACACTGTTTTAAAAAGGAAAATTACAAAGTCTATTTTTATCGTTTATTAGTAGGTCGTGCGTTTTAAGAAAGGTCGCATAAAGAGGGTCATAGGTGCGCACTGGAGAGGACAAGCATATTGATCTCGTTTAGCACTTCTGTGATTGAGGAGGAAACTCTTATGTTAATTGTCCACTACACTGTAAGCTGACAACTGATAAGAACCTCTCTCTGTCAATGCGCGGTTCTGGCTTCAGTTAATTGCTTTTATCTTGGGAAAATAAAAATGTAGTTACTACTAAATTAATGCTTTGGCTTTCTAATGGGAATAAACTGAGCTATATATTATTTCCTGTGCTTTTTCAGCTATCACCAAAGTTTAATCCTGATAAATGGCCACATATAGGCTACAATAAGATAAAATACAGCACAGGAAATTTCTCGAATTCTACATTTCATATACAAAAAGATGCTCAAACCTATTTGGGAATTAAAAAGGGCATAATGATGATGAAATTAGCGCATCCAAAGGAAAGATGACATGATATTGCAACAAATCCTGAATTTGGATACATTGTTTTTGTAAGTCTCATCTCAATTGCCCCACCTAAGACAATGGCCACTTGAGGTCCGCAGGAGGGAAGGAGTTAACGAGGGTTGTAAATTCACCCCACATCTGTCAGATTTTAAGAGTGTGACGTACAGAGAGGGGGAGCTGGGGGACGAGAGAGAGGAGAGAAAGAGTTGGGGCCGAGATCGATGAGGATACAGAAGGAGGAGAAGGGCAAAACCACAGAGATAATGACAGCGACGGTGCGCGATGTTTAGACACAGATCGGCGCTCATTTTTGACACGGTTACAGCATAGCAAAGTCCGGACTGATCGGATCTGTGCACGCGAGCACCGCACGGCCTTTCGCGTCAGTTCGGTTGCGCATCCACGTCCAGCGAGAGACTGGCGGATAACGCGGGAGTGACGGAGGACGGACCGGACCCATCCATCGCTTTTTAGTGAAATGTGCTGATGACCCAAAAGTCGCTGTTACCCAAAATCGATTGTAAAATTGGGATTTCTGCAGGTGTGAGAGTAACCCATCCCATTATCGGCTTTTGATTGTGTTTTGGGGAGGGTGTACGGTTGTTCGCTTTTGGTCATCCCCGGTCGTACGCTGCTGTGAGGTAGGCAATTTCAACTCGGTTTTCTTCAATCTGCTTATTTATACGTTTTTAAAATGTCATATGATTAAATAAACATACATTAAAATGAAATAACGGCATGCTGTTAATAAGGTTAATGCAAACAAAGTTATTTGCACGGGTAACTATTTTTTTTTAGTAAGAAAATGAATCACTATATTAGTTAATGAATGTTTATACGCGTGTCTAACAAATATAGCGTAAATAAATAGATAATCAAATGAGTAATTATGATCCTTATCTTTTTTTTCAGTTTCAGTCTTCAAGCAAAAACAACAAGAATACAGATGAATTTATGGAGCACAGAATGTGTTTATTTGACCCAAAATGGTTTCCATTGTGATGAAATGTCTCTGAAATTACACTGTAGTCATAACTAAAATCTAAATCGCTCAAATTCAACACACAGGATTTGTTTTTCATATTAAATTACAAAAATCAGACAATAAAAAAAACCACATAGCAGTTTGGGTCTGGAGAAGAGGAGTGAGGAAGTCCTTCAGTGGTAAAGACATGGATGCCAATATGGGTGAGATGTCTGTACACAGCCATGTGGAGCTGGCACACAGTCAGGACAGCCGTGCCATCCTTCACTCTCGGGATCTCACGGCTGCCTTTCCTCGTCCCTCTCTTGGAGGCTCTTCCATGGGCCTGGAGTCTGAGCATCAGAGCACCGGGTACGAACACAGCATGACAACATTGGGCTACGGTAGGGATGCCCCGACCAGCTGTGGTAGCACCTACACCACACTTACACCCCTTCAGCCCTTCGATGACAAATTTCACCATCACCACCACCATCCCTGCCTGCCCGTCAGCAACGTCATTGGCAGCTTTACTCTCATGCGCGAAGATCGAGGTCTGGCGGGAAACTACTACGCTTCATACGGAAAAGACTTTGGTTTAGGACAAGGCCTGTCTCCACCGCTGGGCAGTGCAGGCCTGGAGACGGCAATGCATGGCTATGGCAGCCTGGCCAGTCAGAACGGACAAAGTAGCCAGATGCTCACAGGTGGCCACGATGTCCATATGGCCAGCAATGGGGGTAACATGTGTCGAACAGCAGCAGACTTTGGGAGGGAGATGTCACCACCCTCTTTAGGGGGCGAGCATGGGGTCAGCCACCAGCTAAACAAAATGGACGTCCATCAGCACACTCCCACCTACCACCACCATATATACAACCAGAGTTATCAGCACCATCTCGCCAGCCAACAGGCCTCCAAGCTCGGGGAGCTCCCCTCTCTCTCCCCTTCCTCCTCTGGGTCCAGCCTGGGAAGGGAGGGCATGCTGCCCGGCTCTCAGAATAGCGGCGGAGGAGAGGAGATCAACACGAAAGATGTGGCTCAGAGAATCATCACCGAATTGAAGAGGTACAGCATCCCACAAGCCATTTTCGCAGAGAGAGTTCTGTGCAGGTCTCAGGGCACTCTGTCAGACCTGCTCAGGAACCCCAAACCGTGGGGCAAACTCAAGTCTGGACGTGAGACCTTCAAGAGGATGTCCCGCTGGCTACAGGAGCCAGAATTTCAAAGGATGGCCTCTTTACGCCTGGAAGGTAAAACACTTATGCTTGTTTAGTTTACGGTTATTTTATATGTGTTGTTTTTGCAAAATGGTAAAAGTCCTGTATATTTATTTACATTGATGGATTTTGCAGATGCTTTTATCCAACACGACAACACAAATGTCTTGGATTGAACCCATGACATTTGTGTTGGTAACGCAATCTCCTGCGGGTTGATTTACAGGAACACACAATAACAAGTGGTACATGATGGCCAGCTATAAACAGTAGGAAGTAGCAAGTGCATCATTAATACATTCAATCAACAATTGCTAAAAAATAATCACCAATAAATGATGTATAATTGTTATTTTGTGTGAGTAATAGGTCACGTTTCACCTCTTACCTATGGCATATTAATGTTACAATGTTTTGACATAAAAGATGCTGAAACTGTAACTGTTGTCCAAAGCACACAAAGAGATCCAGAGAAAAACAGTAACATGAGAATAGACGAAGGCGGGGGGGTGGCGATGCAGGGATGGGGCGGTTTTCAAAATGTCGGCTGGCGTGCTGCAGCAGCCACTGAGGATTGTGGGGTGGGAGACAAACACAGACACGCAGATCCTCCGAAATCTTTCTGAATCCCAAGCGATCAATCACCTAAGCATGAAATATGCTTCAGAATGAATTATTCTGCTTGCATTACCACTACAGATATTGATTGGTGGCCACTGTGCCCTCAGTCATAGGGGTGTTCCATGCAACGAAATACACGGGATCAATCAATGCCCGAATGATGCGGCGTCCTTCTGTTGTTTCGCACACTGTTGTGAAAATCTAAAAGTTCAACTCTCATTACTCTCTTCACATTACTCATAGAATTTGAATTGATATCTGTGCGTTACACATTTCAGATTGTGAGATTCTGTTTGCAAGTCTCAATGTTTTGGGGTTTTCTTCTCACCGCTTCCAGCCAAAACACACATGGATGCACAACAGTGCACGCCTCTGTATTTCCCTATATAACCCACTTTCCATGAGTGTTGACTTTTCTCAGCATGCCCTTTGTTTAATTACTAGCTTGTATTGATTTCCTTGGGAAAGCAATGCAGGAGGCTCCAGCACACACCTCCTGTGAATACGACGGCATGAGCAAACATTAGAATGCATGCAGCTACACGCCGCCTCCATCGAATTCAATATACAGACACGTTTAATGGCGATTCAGCTTAATGCTGTGGTTTTATCCTGCATTTATGCAACACATATTTATTCTTTTGAACAGCAATCAATTTTAAATCTGTGAGTTTCCTCGGTTTTGTGCATATTGGCAAATAGGCCCCATGATCACGTAGCATTTGTTGTACTGGTGTTTAAAGTCACCCAGCTAAACCCATCTAAAGACATTTTTTATTTTATTTAATAAAAAACATTCTGTTAAAATATAACTTTGATTTATATTTAATAATTCTGACTATGGCCATGGAAAAAGCCAAATCAATCAAACTTTTATTCTCTTATTCTCAAAATTAGATTATGAGGCTTCAGCCTGGATTTCACAGACATAGTCAGGGTCTCATCCTTAAATATTCCATATTGAATATCCAATTTATTGAATTGATTCTTCAGTCATGAGATTGGGATGAATTTGTATGCTGCATTTTTTTTCTTTTCCAAGTCCCATTTCTTTTGTGTTATAGCCGTTGCCTTTTTGCAAACTGGCTGAGGTTTGATTAGAAAAGAAAGACATAGAGATGAACAGTCAGAAATGCAGTCGCAGGGCAGGGTAGAGATCATTACTCTAAACCTCAGCTCTCGGACAGCATTGGGATTTCAACACACAAGCACCGAAGCCTAAAGCCCTTGTCTTAAAGAATCAGAGAGATACGATCGGCTTAAAAACCACAGGCTGCCACATTCAGAACGATAAGGAGCGGCACGCAATAAAATATGAAAATCTTTACGGCCTATTTTTAAAATGGATAAATCTTGATGTAGTATTTTTCTCTGCCGCCTGCAAACGAGAATAAAAATAAAGGCTAGAAGACACCCCTTCATCCAGCACTTAAGGGGTTAAAACTCCTCTATAGGTCGGGCAGTCTGAACAGCACAGATTTAATCAATAATTTCTATCAGCCCCTGGCCGAAAAAAAATCAGCAGGGGGTGGAGTAGGCAGGGAGCAGGGCTTGGGGGAGAGGGAGGGGGTGATAGGCAATTGGGGGGTGGGGGTGTTTTATGAAAAAGCCTTTCGATCACGTTTTGGCTACATGAGACAAGTGGTATACATCATGATTAGGGCCTGCTCCCACGATCATAAGAACTCTATGGGGGGGTGTTTATGTCTGAGAGTATGGTACAGTGCTCAGGATTTATGGCATGGTAATTCGTACCTTTTACACATGATTACAACATCGGGAAGCATTTAGTTAATGGTTGCTGCTATAGTGGCAGCGGTGGGGTGATTGAGAGGAGGTACAGAGGGGTAAAATGCTGACATGAGTACTGTATGTGGACCATGGTATTGGCTTTGTTATGTGATGGATAGATTGAAACAGCGCTTCTACAGTGGACTGCTATGTGATGTGTGATATTACTGTCATGCGTTATGAGGACAATAGATTTTTGTATTTTTTCTGGTTTTGCCTACCTATTGAATTTTGTCATACGTCATCATTGTTGTCTTATCACTTAATTTCTCTTATCTTGAATTTTCACTCGGGATCAAAAAAGTACATTTATCTATCTATCAAGTTGGCTGATAGAGACTGTGGTTTTAATCTTGTCTACATTAAGTGTGCCATTAATTTAAACAGGTAATTATACTATAAATGATACTATAGTATGTAAATTCAATTAACATGATTAAGATCTGCATACATTTATTGCAAAATAAAATACAAGACACCAGAAAGCAAATAGCACAAGACTTAACTAAACTAAACCTTGATGGCTCTAACATACAGTGTCTTTATTTAGATAATTTTTACCCTGTTAATTTTTACCCTGCTTTTTTTGTTGTTGAATGCTTTAAATTAAATTTAAAGACAAATGAAATGGCAAAATGTCCTAATCTAAAAATCTGGACTTGTTAAGGCCACATACTATTCTACTTTAACACTACTATTGCTTTTTTGAAAATCTTGCCATTGCCATACTGTTTGGATGTTGGTTATTATATAATAAATTGATTGTGATGTTCCTCATTTTTTAATTGCTTTACATTTACATATGCACTTGGTATGTTTTTATCCAACCCATGATTTTACATTTCTAACACAATGCCCTACCAGTTAAGCTACAGGCACATCTAATAATTTATTAACATACAAAATGGCCGTATTTCTATTCTAACGTTCTCTCTTTTTGTCTCTCGTTTCAGCTTGTAAGCGCAAGGAGCAGGAGCAGTCTAAACTAGAAAGGAACCAGGGCCCCAAGCGTACCCGTCTGGTCTTCACAGACCTGCAGCGTCGCACTCTCACGGCCATTTTCAGAGAGAATCACAGACCTACCAAAGACCTGCAGATCACCATCTCCCAGCAGCTGGGCCTCGAGCTCTCCACCGTAAGCAACTTCTTCATGAACGCTCGTCGGAGGAACGTCAACCGCTGGAGCGAAGAGGGCCGCCCGTCCTCCACCGGCTCATCGGGATCCAGCAGCGCATCTCCAGCTGTGACCTGCTCCACAGCATGATGGGAAAACGAGGCATTTCTGCTCTGAACGGCACGGGGTCACCTGTAGCCGAAAGAGTTTGAGATTTTAAATCAAGGGTGTTTTTATATGGAAATCAACAGCAGATGAAACCAAAGATGAAGTCTTTACGAGGGTAATGTCCAAAATAGAAAAGACTGATTGTAGTTTTAGTGCTGATTCTTTTAGCCGTAATCGCAAAGGACTAACGCCCTACACATCGGGGCTTCTGAAATCATTCACAGGCCAAGATGTTGAGTTTCTGTGAAAGTTTTATTGAAAGGTATTTATTAGATATTGCATTGGTTAATTTATTGTTTCACTATCAAAAATCAGCGCAAGATCCTAATATTTTTGGATTTTCTTTGTTGATGGTGAAACGTGAACAATTCATGAAGAAATAATTCAAGGATTTTCTAGGTTCCAAAGAAAGACGTTTTTTTTTTTCAACAAATGGACAATTATGACCAAAGAACCAAAGAAGGATGCAAATGAGTCTTTCAAAGATTCTTCAATGTCGAAAAGCTACCGAACAAAGAAGCTGCAGCTAAAACCAAAATATGAACACGTTTTTTCGAGAGCTTGTTTTCTATTGTGCTCAAGGTTCAAATCTTGCGCCATCATTACAAACAGCCAGGCCACAGCTCGTAGTCCACTTGTCAAAAAAAACTTCTCGACAGTCTCAGCACAGGATGGCGTCGCTTCCTCTCAGACAATGTTGGAAGGGCAGCCATGACTCTATTTGCAACAGCCTTTAAACTTGAACAATTGATTGAACCTCGTGTGAGTTTGTGTCGATAGGAATCCAGAAAGCTCTCTCCTTGCATCATAAACCAGCTGACATCTATAATTTGAGCTCTTAAAAGTCACACTGAGGATGGAGAAATCTTTTGTACAAATTTCAAGCACACAAGCTGGCCGATGGCTGTTCGTCCTGGAAAGCTCAAATGAAAAACTCTGACGCAAGCTTGAACTGAGAACCACTTTGTGTATTTATAATTATTTATGTATTTATTTCCAATCTCCTAGCTATTTATTTTATTTATTTGCTAGTTACCGTCAGTATTTATTTCCTCTGTGTTGTTTGTGTATGACCCTCAGATAGGGGTCCCAATACCAAAGATGAAGATATGTCCTCCCTGAATGTCAAACTTTCTGAACGTTCTTAGTATCTTGATAGCCAGACTAGTGTTTAAATCCACGGTTCATACGTTCTGCATGTTTAGACCCTTCACAGCCTGACCGAATAGAACAGATTTTTTTATTATTCATTTATTCGGTCTGGTTAAGCACCAAGCGCGCATGTTTAGGTCAACATTTACTATACGACGCCCGCCGCAGCCTCTCAGGGTGGGCTGTGTTGGGCCTTGAGGGAGAGAACGTCCCTTTTTTTAATGCTTCTCATTCCCCTGTGTTTAACCTTTGCAGGGCATGTAGTGAGGGCCCTTC